>NC_051183.1:57444328-57636828 GCF_013339695.2 Rhipicephalus sanguineus
TTCCGCATGTCATGTAACCCTAAAGGCAAGCATTCTTGTTATCACAAGCTGTTTTCTTCAAATGTGCATTATAATGCACACTCGGTATCAAATGGTGCTTTTTCCTGCGTATGTTTGCCAATCTCATGCGGCTGGTTACTCTTTGGCATTAAGCTTTCGCGTTTGTTTCACCTGGAATCAGTGATAAAGAAACGTGTTCATGAGGCAATAACGAGCAATGACACCTTGGACCTGGAATTGTCTGACGATGAGGCTCTCTCTTGACCATTACCTGTTGTCGAAAACAGGTGTGGTGCAGAATTTGACAGTGAATCATCACCGAAGCTGATGAAAGCGAACGTCGGGCCTCTGCCTCCTGGCCAAGAAGAATTTCACAAGTGAGCCATGTGCCACAGCTTGTGAACTAGGAATATATCCTCTTCGAGGTGCTGAAACCAAGGATGTTTTCAGCGAACAAACCTCCGGTGCATCATGTGCAACGCCTTTATTTGTATCATATCTGCGCGAAACTGTTAGAGGAACTTTCACAACAAATAAGTGTTTTTCGCGAGTGCATATCAAATTTTCTTATTGGCGAGTGTCGTTCGTTTCCCGTGTCGCTGGTGTGCAAAAACTGCTTGCCGTAGAGACGCAATTTTGTTCTTGAGTAATAGGGTATACGCGTGCATTCCAAACAATGTGATTTGATTTCACCTGTGTGGCCACAAATTTACTCGGATCTGAGGAGCCATGTTGCGTTATGTCCTGAAGCTAATAAATAACAAAACTACCGACGATGGTGAATGGCGAAGGTGTTGCTCAATGCCAGAAGACACTCAAAGCATGCCCGGATATTTATGAACAGCAGGTTATGTTGCCCTAGCGACGTCACACAAAAATAGTTCGCTCGCCAAAGTAACACGGGCCTGACTGTTGTTAACATGCGCCGACAGATTATTCAAATGAAGGAGGAGTGATTGTCGAATAACAATCAGAATTGAAGTAACGTTGTGTACTGGGCGAGCTGGTATAGGTTCATAGTGAGACGAAGCGCGGAGGAAACTGGACACAGCGAAGAAGACGCAGTGCGGCGTCTTACATTCAGACAGCTCTCGTCCTGTCCCTTCTTCCCTGTGTTAGTTTCTTCGCTCTAGGTCTCACTCTGATAGTATGAGTCACGCTTGCCGAGAGCTGCTGAGCGTGTCCGCATCTACTGCCTCGCTCTGGCAGAAAACTGTTATTGTGACACAATGCTCCCCCCGTTGACTCGTCGCCATGCGTGGCTGGTGTGGCAAGGTCAACTTGAGTAGCATCGTACTGGAAGTGATTCCCAATTGCAGCTGAATCCGAAACAATGGCAGAGAACATTCTCAACCACAGCAGAATTGTTGTTTATTGAAGCCAAAATAAGGACTCACACGCATTACAAGTGTCCTAACTTTTACCGATGTTGCCTATGTATTATACTGAATAAACAAAAAAAATGACTGAAATGAAAACAAAAAAAAAACTAAATGAATATTCAAGGTCTCGTCGGAATTACGGTGAGCGGTAATGGTGGTTTTTGCGGTAACTCGCATTCTAAGATATAATAGACACGTCGCCATCACAGCGAAAAAAAAAGGCTGTTGCAGTAATTATCCCTAAAAATGTTCAACTTTCATTGGGAAATATAGGATTGCCGGTATTCGTTCTGGGAAAGGAGAAGGCTTCTGCTTAGAGTAATACCTCATGGTTGCGTTAATTGTTTTGAGGTCTTCACGGTGTCCAACCTTTTTGTGTCTGATTTTAGCTGTCCTTGCATTTTAAATCACCGTTTCAATTCATTTAATTCTTCCTAACATAGCAAATACAGCGTCTGTTTAGACGTGGACGATGTAAATAAGTTTCAATAGAGCTGCAGACATCCAAAAGGAAATCGTATCACCGTCTCACTTTACATTGCCTGCAACATGCACTCTTGCATCCATCATACGGAATATTGCCGAATAACATTTGCTTGTATGCATATGGCTGCGCAGATACAATATTTCGAGTTATATATAGTATAATTGCTGGGGCTTAACGTCCCAAAACCACAATATGCTTATGAGAGACCCCGTGGTGGAGGGCTCCGGAAATTTAGACCCCGTAGGGTTCATTAACGGGCACTTAAATCGAAGTCGCGAAGGAAGAAACATTAGGAGCCGCAACTCCGCCGCTTGAAGCGACCAGATAAAGTCACATTGCCGGAGAGCCACTTCATGCTGGCGGCGTCTAGCGGCACGCAAGGGAAATGCCGCCGTTTCGGTTTCCGAGGGAACCGGCCACGCGCGTTGCTCCCGCTCCGTCGCAGTCACGGAGCATGGACGCGGAGCGCGTTCGGCCGCGTTCGTTTCTTGCTCAACCTTTGCGCTGCAAGACTTGCGCCTGCATTTGCAGGTTTCAACAAAATACCGGCGTCCCATCTTAGGCAAGCAAATGACGAAGAGAGCATACTGTGCGCAGCAGCGTTATTGCAGCCACAGCCGCTACATAAAAAGAAAGGGTACTGAGAAGGCAATGCACGCAAAAAAACCTTGCGTGCCCGCTGTAGCAAACGCCGCTGTCGTCTGCTCCCGAGCGCTGTTAGAGAGAACGCGCGCGGGCGTGCTCTCTGGCCGCGCCCGGCCTGTAGCGCTTGTTTTTCTTTTTTGCTGTTGTGACTGGCTTCGCGCCGCAAGGCGCCGCCAATTGAACTGCCTCTGTCGGCGCATGTTATTTTTGTATTTTTTGTGATGTTATCTGGACGCCCGCCGACGCCCGTTCTAAAGGGACTTTCGCTTCCTAAATATTTTTTCCTCCGTGATCGAAGTACAGGGCCTCAAGCATTTCGCCTCCATCAGAAATGCGGCCACCGCGACCGGCATTCGATCCCGAGATCTTCGGGTCAGCAGTAGAGCACCACAACCGCTAGACCATCGTGGCGGGTTTTAGATACGAAGCAGCTCTTTGACTAGCCTGTGTAACGCTGTCCGTCCGTCCGCACAAACGCGAGGCTGCGCGCTTCCCTCGGCGCAGGTGTTGAAGCGGTGCCAAGTAGGTCACGCTGCAGCTGGGCGTTGACGTCACGCTCCCCTCGCATGCTTCCCTCGCAGGTGCGCGCGTACGTCACTCTCTCCCTCGCCCGCCGGAGCGCCCGCAGCTGCCGACTCCAACGCCCGCTCGTCTCCCGTGTCTGTGCTTCAAACAAACGTTTACACCAGTAAACGCTACACCGAGTTTCGCTTCAAACGATTCTTCCAGCGCTCACCGCAGCACCCGCGTTAGCGCCGTTCAACCCGTGACGCCACCCGTGCGCAACGCTGCTGCTTCACATCCCATCAGGGTTCCCTTCGGGGAGATGGTCCGAATTTTTTTTGGGTTGCGAATTGGTCTGAATAGAACAATGCTGCTCTAGCTTCAATAAATTTTTTCGTTGTCATCTCTCTAAAGGCAAGCTCGTTTAGACAGCAATATAATTTTGTTGGACGTCAGAGGTGCTTCAAAAGTGACAGCCATGTGCTCGCCTAATATCTCTCCGCAACAAACGGCACATTACAGCATCAGCTGTACTGCAAAAAATAAAAGAACTGAGGGCTCCTTGTGCCTTCGCCTAAGGCGACTAAGAAGGCAAGGACCATGTTCTCTTTCCTCTCAGTCGATTTATTGATCCTCCCACGTCCCCCATCGAAAGCCTTTCGCAGCTAACGTTGTTTTGCACTACCTCCAGGATCGGATATGCATCAAAAAGGACAGGTGGGGTTGATGATTGGTCCGGTTGGTTTGGCTGCTTGGTAGGCACCATAGAGCGAGCGTTATCTCATGTGCAAGCCCTCGAAGATCTCTGTACGCCGACTGGACTCCGCCGAAGAGACGCCACCCTGCTTTATCGCTTATGGCTAGGCGTGGAATTTACGATGTCCTACTCATTTCGTAATCGAATGGCCGACAACGTTCTTTGCGATGCCTGTCGTTGCAAGGAGACTCTACACCACGACCTATGCGACTGTTCGGCATATAATGTTCAGAGACAGCGACTTGCGTCCGTTCTAGCGCGCCTTGACTGTAGACAAATGTCTGTTGAAACAGTTCTTGCATGCCGTCAACAGAAGACATCACAGCTGAAGGCGACGAAGGCACTGCTGAGGTTTTTAAGGGAGACGAACTTGGACAAGCGGCTCTGACAGAAATGTCGCGTACCACGCAAGAGTGACCGACTGATTCTGTGTGTGCAGTGTCATGTGCTATCTTTCTTTCTCTCTCTCCTTCCTCTCCACCTTTAATCTACCCCGCCCTGTCCCCATGTGTAGGGTAGCGAACCAGTTGTCCTATACTGGTTAACCTCCATGCCTTTCCTTCTCTATTATTTCTTCTCTCTCCAGGATCGGAGGCTTTCCGAGCTTTCTGCACCTCAACTTGTTTTGCACTGCCTCCGTGATCATCCCGCCTTTCATCAATAGACAATGTCATGTGATGACAACATCACGCAACATCATGGTGACATCAAAATTTCGGTGATATGTGACCTCATGTTGTTAGATTGTGGCGTCATGACGTGATGATCTATCTTTTTATACACTCAGGTTGACGGCGCCGACGCCGTCGACGGTGAATTCTCGCGTTTCATGAGGCATCTAAGGCTTTCGCCTTCAAATGAATTGCACAGCAGGAAAAACAGTTCGTCACAAAATCAACTTTTATAATTTGCTTTATTCGATGTGCCGCTTCACTGTTATGACGAGCATTGTCCTCGCACACATTTCTGTAAAGAACGAAGAATTCCTTGGTTTAAGTTTCACAGACTGCTTTGAAGCTTCCTAGGTGTTTCTTCTTAACCCTTTGAGGTACATGGGACGCTTATGACCCCCTAACTAAATCAGGTGTATATAAAGAGCTGCCGCATTGATTACCGTATAACTTGCACATTCGATTTGCTTAAGCTGGCTTTAACAGAAAATTACATTTAGGTCGGTGTAAATGCCATACAAATTCCACCAGAAGCGCTGCTTGGCACGCTGAAGGGCAGCGTTTTTCGCCAGGCAAAGTATTTGCGATTTCTTTAACTTCCTGTGTGTTCTAATTTTTCTGTGTGTGTTTCTAATTTTTCTGTGTGTAATTTGCTGTGTGTTCTAAGTTTTCATAGGCTTCATAATAAGTGAAACAGCAGAAGCAGTGGCTAAATCAGCACGTAGCGCACTTTATTTCGGGAAAAATTGGCTTGATATGCGCATGTCACTATGTACCGTGGCGGAACATCGGTTCTACGTTGACAGAATTGACGTGAACGCAGGTGGTGCATCCTGCCCTGGCAAATGTCACGAGAAAAATATTTCATGGTGCTTTCGTGTTTCTTCTTGTGTGTCCGTGAGCTCGACTTCGTAATTTGACTAACCTCAGCTTCTTGCCTCTAGGAAGATTGCTGGAAAGCGGCGTAAATTTACTGTGCCAGAATAAGAAGTCTACTAAATGTTCCTTGCCCATAACAGCGACGAAGGAACTGCGTTTTAACTTGACGTTGTGGGGGCGCTGGCAGCTGCTAGCAAGAATAGAGAAGAATAAAGGGCAGCCTAGGGCGTGCTCGCGCTCGCCAGGAGAGCTGGCAGTCTGGGCATGGCTTCCGAATAGTAAAGATGTCTGCTCTGATTGGCCTCCATGTTCTTTCTGAGAGCTCCGGCCGACCGGTGTCCCTGATCCTACAACATTGATGATTTGGAATCCAAGGACGAAAACGTACCAAACATTTGGGCAGAGACTTACACTAAGCACTTGAACAAACCGAGGTCCTCCCCACAAGAAAACCGTATAAGGCAGCCTGCCTCTCTCCCGTCAACTACCGCATCCAGATCTTCTCTTCTATTTATCCACGAAAGCTACAACGATTTGCCATAAGCTAATAATTACCAGTCCAGAAGATTTATAAATCATGTGGGGATGAGACTAGTGCGATGCATCGGATGGAGATTGATGGAGTGTTCACAAGACTTGAGTTTTTGTCAGCAGTCATGAACATGAATAGGGTTGTCTACGACGTACTTGTGAGAGAAGCTACTGATTACACACAGCAAAATATTTGTTGTATTCACAAAAACAAAGAAACGACGACGTTTCTGGAGTCAACTTAGCGATGAGTTACCACGCGTTGTTAGCACTCAGAAAGTGTTGCTCAACCCTGTCAAACATTGTGGTGCTTTTTATTACCAGTGCGATGCCTCTTCATCTTTTTTAGCTATGAATTTTGGAGAGAACGAGTTTGACCCGAGTTTAGAGCAGCCCAACTTTGACACAGCCTACAAAGTGCGGTCTCTTATTGTGTATTGCAATGGTCAAAATTCACTGTAGCAAGCCCGAATTGCGCGAAGGGAATTAGTGAAAATCATGCCATAAGTATGTGCAGTGCCCTTGGGCTTTACGACGGAAATAAATTGTTTCCCAAACTTTCATACAGCAAGGGCGTGTCGACCACTGCTTTTGCGTGTTGGTTTCTATAATGTACATAGTGACGTATGTGTCCAAGCCCATGACTTCTTTCTTAGAAATGCAGTATCGTTTAACTGCTTTTTTCCTTTTTGAAAAGTGAACACAAACAAAATACAATCATTGTATCTTGTTTCCAGTCTCTAGTTTTCTTGTGTACCTCCAGGGGGTTGAAGTTAAAATAAATATCTGGGCATCAGTTTCCGAGATTTCATTGAATGTTCCTAAGTAATTTTTCTAAAAGCGCAACTACTTTTTGGATATGGTGGGGTTATACTTTCGTGTGCTTTCTTACACTGGACACACTAAGAATTTCTATGATACTGTATGCGACTTCTACGTGAATATGCACTTTCAGCTTCGGGTAATCCTAGTTGCAGTTTATTATCGAACAGCATTATTTTATAGTTTCGATGTGAAATATACTTCTGGCAATACCTCGAGCACACAAACATCTCAAATTTTGTTCAACACAAGTTTTTAAAAAATAGGAAAATCTTTACCTTAGAACGATCACGTGGGTCGCATGGCGTCTTGTCATCGTCCACATGAACAAAAGAATGTGTTTCGGTGTAGCAAGTAAACTTGCACATTTGATACGTCTGTGTGAGAAGATGTCAATAAAAACACTAACAATTTTGACATTCAAAATATCAGTAAGCCGCTACATACATGACATTCGAGAAACCAGTTACCAGGACGCCCGCAAGGTTGGCGAATGTTTACCTTAGACAAAAACAAATTTTTCTGAACTAAAACTTTGCTACTGAGAAATTGGGTCTCATTCCCTTGGTTGTAGGACCGGGATATAAAAAGGGATAATTTTTTTAAACGGGATAACAACTGGTGGAATAAGCATAACCACACCGTACACAAAGTGGGTTCGCGTTTCTCCGCAATACTAGTATGAGTCACTAACCATACTACTATGTCATTCATTATTTCACTTTTCTTTCGTATCGGCCTCTTCTCACAACGTCTTCGCTCATGAATTAAAACAGATGCGGCAATCAAATTTTTAGGCGAAAACAGGTTACAATCTCGCAATGTATTATTATATTCTACTGGGTATTTGAAAGGACAGCGACTGACGTCATTTCTATGGTTTTAGAGAAGTCGTCACGGACGTAATGAGTCTAAACTCTCCAGCATGGAGGATACCTACACGACTGATATTGAGTCACTCTTTGTCGCACTGTTTACCTATTTTTGATGCAGGTATTTGGAAAATGATGATAACGGTGCAGTGTTTCGGGACCTAGCAAAATGAAATGTATTTGCAGTTCTCAACAAACAAAGGAGTACCAAGTTACGGCACTATAAGTCTAATAAACGGTAATCGTATCCTGAGCTTTACTCTGTCACTGTTTATTTCAAAATGCTTAAGCAAAAATTTGGCTGCATGAAGAGTTGGATTAATGCTGATGTTATTTTTAGCACGACACTAAATTAATAGGTGATAGATGTCATACCTCAGTCACCACAAGTCTCTCTCCTCTGGGCAAGAAGGCTTTGCACTTCTGAGCCCTTCTTTCAGCAAGCCGTGGATCAACTGGCATGGCTGGTACATGTGTGTCTGTGAACAAGCACGTAGCTTTCGGGGTGCTGCGTAAATGCATGAATTAAGATTTCTTAAGAATACGGATCTCAAATTTTCTACAAACGAAATGTGGGCACTAATGCCCAACCGACTTGATTGACCCTTGAATACTATTGTTTCGTGAATCACTTTATTCCAGCTATTTTCGTTTGTCCACTGGGCCACATAGTGATGATTCCAAGGAGTTAGTTGGCGTCTACAATCGTGTGAGAGTGTGGAATGAGCTAGAATATTTTAGAATATTTCCAGTAATAAAAATATTCCTCTTGCTATATATTTCTATAGATGACGAATCATCGAATTCGTCACCATTGAACGGCAAGGTCCCTCGCGGTGAAAAGTACAAACACACACACACACGCTATATATATATATATATATTATAATATTAATATTAAATGCGTCTATCTACGCACATTTGCACCCACAAGGGCAAGTTGCCCAGCCTGGAAAGTTGGGCTTCCTTGTTTCGGGCACACCACAATTCCTTGATTTCTTGTAATCATGGAATGTCTACCTAGTAGCTTGTTGAAGGCCAGCGGGTAATATAGCGTTATATATGCTTGTTTTCTTTTCATGGCGACCATGCTTCACTTACGCCGCGCCAGGTCACGCCAGAATCTGCGGAGCTTTGCCGATTGTTTGGTAATCATATCGACGCAGATTGCGCGCATGAGTCGAGTAGATGAGTTTGTTCTGGAAGTAACGCAAGTACCAGAAAAGCGCTGGAGCGTTCCGTCGCATAGTTCTTATTATTTGAACATGCTGCAAGCTCAAACAGCCCTTGCAGGAGTGGTTACATAAAAAAGGCAATCATGTACAGAAATGAATGCGTTGCACTTAAGTAACAAATAATTTTACAGTATTACACTTCACAACACTACTAGTTAAGCCATTCCAGTGAGAGATTGGTAAGGGAAAGAGTTAATATTTGTGTGTTTTGACGCGGCTGGAAGGTTGTCTAATGGTTGTACTGTTGTTATTTCCTGATGAGTGCTCGAAAGGATGGAGTAAATAACGTGACTTTGGAATTTGGAACTGACCGTCGTACCAGATGATCAACACAGTTAAGCTTTGAAGCTAATATAGCAGCTCTAGGTTTTTTTCACTAATAGTTCCATCGACGATTACATTTTTGACGACCGGCTACCCTTTTCGCCGTTATCGCTGTACAAAGAATGCTGCTTGAATTGCGGGTGTGCTCTGGCGGGGCACAAGTTCGCATAATCAATAAGTCGATCTTTGCCAGTGGGACTAGGTTATTCTTCACTCTCATGACCACGTGACAAGGCACATGCTGATTATCGGATTATTACATCCGAAGAGCGATATCAGTTGGTATTAGTGAACCCAACTAAAAGCAGGTATTTAAGACAGACAGTTTAACGTGATAACGATAAACATCCGTAGCATATGCAAAAAGAAACATTTAAGATAATGCTTTTGCAATGTCAGAAGTATGAAATGTTAATAGGAAATTGGTAAGCCGTTCCACTCTGTAAAGGTGGAAGGCCAGAGCGATCTGTTTAGCTCGCAACACAGAGGTGACACAGAATATCGGACAACATCCGATCACACATCTTGCAACTAAATCCGAAATGTCTGCCCACGAAATATCTTTCTGAATGGAGCGTAATCTCCTTGAATTTTTTCAACTTGAGAAGCATGCGTCGTTTTGGCGCGACATGCGTAATTTTACCTGACTTGCCGCATGCGTTCGATGTGTAGCGTGCGATCTTTCGAAGCCATTTGAGCAGTACGCGTCTTTTTTCCGCCTTCAGCGTTTTAGCGACATGGGTCGCCTCCTCTGGCATGCGGTTCGAGTTGCGTGCGAATCGTAATTGGTGAGCAAACCACACTAGTGTGTGGTTTGCTCAAGCTGTTTGGCTGATACGTCAACGTTTGGCGCCATTGTGTTTCCCTCACCAATTTTAGTGGACCAGTGGTAAGTAGTAAGGTTTGCCCAATTTCTGTGGCACGCATGATTTTGTTTGCACACAGACCGTTTGCCCGAGTCATACAGAGCTTCGATATGAAAACATGTCTCTTTATAGTATAGCGCCGTGCCTCGATACGAACTGTGTACGAAGAGCGGTCTACAAATGGTATTCATACATAGTAAAAATTGCACATGGTGTAACTGTAGCCATGTTTTCGGTGAAGGCGTTTTGATCCAACAGTATTGATTCAAAAACCATAAAGCTTCTCACTCAACCACGAAGATTGAAATTTTGCTTGAATTGAGTGAATGCTATGGCTGCTATTTGGCAACGATTTATGCCCCTTATATCCAACGATGAAATGTCATCTGCTTGAATATCTTGCTCTCGAAGAACACGGAAAAGAATGTTTGCGGGCTTCACATGCAGCGGAGAAAGAAAGAGAGAAGATGACTGTTTAAAAGTTCTCTTTGATCCCTGCAATGAACTACTCATCTTAATTGTTTCTCACACGACACTTATACGTCTTCATATGTTTTCTTCACAGTATTCTTTTCGCTTTAATTTTATATGGGCCAAACTACCATATCTGTAGAACAATGCGTTTATTTTATTTAGTCTGCCGGTCTTAGTCCCCTTGCATTTAAAGCAACAGGAAGTAATACCGCTATAGGCCTCAGCACCAAGGCGTTACAGATTTAACACCAACAGAGAAATTGGTGAAGAAGGATTGACAACCTGTATTTCGAGCGTATGGAGTGGGACGCCATGATGGTCTCCCCGGTTAGCAGCGCTGACGAAGTGCGGTGAGCACATCGGATTGTTTGTTGACGGGACGCAACCTATGAACAGCATAATGATGAGCACTTACCGCAGAAATTTGTTCACAGCAGCGATGGTGCAGTCCGAGTAGAATGGCACCGTTTGTGTCGTGGTTGATGGATTCATTACGTAACCATCCTTCGGGCAACCTTTCGACGTGCCTTCACCGTCGTGATTCGATCCGAGTCTGAAAAAAGTAATTTCTGTCGAATTGCATAGTCGGCCATGATTGACGTTAACGACATACATGAACTAGAACGCGTGAAACAGCGCTTATAAATCTATTAGCATTAAGTATAGGTGGGCGCAGTCAATATTCATTCACCGGTCGGCACACGAGTTGCGTTGTACGATCATGTTGTCGACCAAAACAACCGTTCTGACAATGTGTTCCACGTGTTCTTCTAAGAAGAAAAACATGGTTGGTAGAAATCAGCTGGCTAAGATAAAAACCGACATTTATCGTAAAAGTCTTCAGAGCCTTAACATAGAGATATTTATGTGTATGTAGCTTCGTTCGGTGTTACTGCTATGGTTAGTTTTTATAAGCTATTCAGTCAAACCCCGCGATATTCAACTTGGGTAATCCAATTATCCTTCATATCGAACTCTTTTCCAACACGAGAATTGTTTAACCTAAATGCATAGAAACTCCACGCCTACATCGAATAATAATTGTCGGAAGACATCATACATCAAACATCGGGCACTGCCAACCAGCCAGGAAGATGGCTGTTCCCCGCAAATATTTGGCTTTTCCTGGCAGAAGGGGACTTCTGCAGGCCAGGCATGTCTTTGAAAATGTGAGTGGTGGGTTTAATTAGGAGGGCTCCGCGCTGAGCAAGCAGAAACTGGAGCTTGCCATTGCGTGCTTTCTCCCATGATTCTTCGTGGAAGGACCCGTTGGCCCGTTGTGTTGGGTTGCCGGTCGTTTCTCCATCCACTTTGTTAACGCAATGGTTGCCGTAAGACAGAACAACCTGGCTGTTTTCCGCAATGCTGGCGATAATTAACATAGTCGAACAGAGACAAAATAAGCCTGGCATCGCCGCTGCGTACTTGATCCCAAGAAGCATGCTCTGTACGGTTGAAGAAGGTCGACAGAAAGTCCAAGGTAGACTAAAGGCTCTCGGCGCCCCACGCGTACGCACAGGTACGTATATATGAAGATGTTCAGGCGCTGTTTACATCGATACTGTATTTACTCACGTATAACACGCTTCAGCATATAAAATGTATTTCCAACTGTAAACTGCGCAAAAATAAAAACAAAACAACACAAAACAAAAAGTATCCCAGAGGTAAATTGCGCACCGAAATTCGCTTCGAAAATACGCCAATTTATTTAAATGCTCGGCATGGAATTATACAATATATCCAACAAATATCCCTCTTTTATTAGATTACAGTGTTTATACCGATGGTCCACCAAGATTTCAGTGACGTTTTCCGTCGCGGAAATGGCGTTGAAAAAAAATGCACACAATCACATGGCAAAGAAAAAAGATCTCCATTAACTGAAGTCGTACCCACGACCTCTCGGTCCACGACAACAGATATTGGGCATGCTATCCATTGCCCCATGGTCACACACTCTGGAGGCTTTACAAGTGCGCCTTTTATATTGCCACGCACGCTTCTATTGCTATGTTTTTGTAACTGGTCCGTTGCACGTATAATCGCTGTCTTGAGCGGCCGCGCCAGAATGTCTAGGAACATTCCAGATTGTAGTAGATTATTTTGTCAAGATTGCGCACATGACGCGAATAGTCAAAATTATTGCAGAGCTTGCGCAACCACTAGTGATAAGGCTGGAAACTTCCATGCATGATGTATAAAAGATAGCGCGTTCCAGCCATGAGCAGTTCATCGACGCCCGAAGCTCTGTTCGCCGCTATAAGCATACAATGCGTATTGCTGTAGTTCGACTCTCCGTTTCCCGGCCACGAATTCAGCCAAATAAAGAGTTTCATCTTGAACACACCTACTGGTGCCTTCGTCGACGTCACGACCCCGTGAAAATATCTCACCAACACCTCCCAAAAAACTATGCCTGGAACGCGAGCCACGAACGCGCTGGACTACCCTCGAATTTTACCCTCCCTCTCCGGTACCTAGGCGAGTGTCTCTGGCGGACGCTTCTGTCAAACACGAACATCCCTCAGAGCTGCCTCGGAGCAGCTGCCAAGGTTATATCACGTGACTAAGCGGCACGGTGGCGGCCGTTCTCCGACATCGCCTGGTCGCAACACGCGCCAGGCCTCTGAGATTGCGCTCCGGCAGGAGGCCCTCTATGGAAAACAGAGCGACATTCTAGGCATACTTTTCAGGAGGCGTTCATGTCACATATTCTTGTCAGTGTTCTTGGTCGGCGGGGTGGTGTCGCCCTCTGGGAGCGGTAAAGTGACGTAATAAATCATGACCGTGGTCTCCGCGATTAGCTCCTGCAATACGTGCTTGCTACGCGTCCGTGCCAGTTCGTACCATTCGGCACGTTTCCAATATTATAAGTGGGATTGTGTCAGCGGCTTAACACCGCGAGGTGGCGACATTAGCCCAAATGTCGGCCTCGCTCAGAGCATCCATCCATACCAAAAATAGCTCTGCGATGCGCGCCTTCCTCGCCTGGCTGTAACACCGCGCTCCCAGTTTACGCTTGCCCCGAAAAAAAAGAAATTCGGCAGATCCCGCGCTTTGTGGGAATCGGTTTCGTGCGAAGCAGTCAGCGAGTACTTCTATTGAATATTATGGCTCTGAGCCAACCGTTACGAGGCGGATCGACGTGTTTTTGTAAGTCTAGCAGCTGTGTACACATCGTGGGCTTACCAGGCGCGTCGACAACACAGGCTTTTAAAGGGTAACTTACGGTGCGACATAACCTCAGCCCTCACGTAAGAGTACATACGTCAGTATTATAGGAACTAAGTGCACTTTATGGTGCAATCATGGGAATATCATACGTACCTTTCGTTAATGTATTCCTCCGCGGTCGAGCAATGCTTGAATATAGCTTTCTGAATCATAGGATATGACGCCTGCATCGTAGAAGTGTACATATGTAGTGTTTATCGCTTTCTTGACAACTTAGACGGCCAGTACCACAGCCACAATTGACGCTGTACCGACATTACGCCTGCATAGGGCGTTTTCCCAAAGCAGTTTCTAGACCAGGCGTGGTTCTGTGGTAGACTACCTGAATGCCACAACGAATGCCTGGGTTCGATTTCTGCTGGGATCCTAATTTTTATGCTTTGCAATCGTCGGGCTCAAGGCTGCTGACGTCGGTTTTTCTAAACGATCTCGCAATTAAATTACCAATGTATGTTCTCGCCGTTCTAGGGTAGATAAAAACTATCAATCACCTGTGGCGCATACCTGTACACTGCGGAGCGTGGTAAACGAGTATGTGCCACGCGTGACTGGAGGACAGGGTTTGACTACGTACGCGAAAGGATTTGCACGTTATTCATGTCATGACCCGAGAGTCATATTCGTAAAATTCACGTACCCTCCCATGCCAATTTTCGTATACACAAAGTTAAGGAGGTGATTATGAGAGCACCCAGACGCTGGCGGCTTGACAGATAGATAGATACGTAGATAGAAACGCTCACAGTGCCACATGTTCGTTACATTAAGAACTGCTTCGCAGTTAACACACAATGCATGCATAATACATAAATACTACTACATAATATTCCATATTACATATATGCAAATATAGCTATTTCTTAACTCAGCGGAAGCTTTTAAATGCGGAACAGCGAACCTTTGGCACTTTGAGCGTTTCTATCTATCTATCTATCTATCTATCTATCTATCTATCTATCTATCTATCTATCTATCTATCTATCTATCTATCTATCTATCTATCTATCTATCTATCTATCTATCTATCTATCTATCTATCTATCTATCTATCCGCCTACTTCTGGGTGCTCTAATCATCGCCTCCTTAACTTGGTGTTGACGAAAATCGGCATGAGACGGTAAAAGAATTTCACTAATGTGACTGTCGGGTCATGATGTGAATAACGTGAAAATCCGGACGAGTACGTCGTCAAACCCTGTCCTCCAGACACGTGTTGCACATTTCCGTATACAGTAAGCCGGTATGCGCCACAGGATATTGACAGTTAATATATTCCCATTAACGGCGAGAACATACAGTGGTAATTTAAATCAGAGAGCGGTAAGAAAAACAGACATCGGCAGCATTGACCCGACGAATTTAACTAATAAATATTAGGATCCCAGCAGGAATCAACCCAACCATTCTGCGTCGCAGCCAGGTATTCTACCATATAGCCAAGCCTGTC
This sequence comes from Rhipicephalus sanguineus, assembly GCF_013339695.2. Taxonomy (NCBI): domain Eukaryota; kingdom Metazoa; phylum Arthropoda; class Arachnida; order Ixodida; family Ixodidae; genus Rhipicephalus; species Rhipicephalus sanguineus. The sequence continues at coordinate 57,459,463 of NC_051183.1, forward strand.
TATAGGCTATTTTAGGGATGGCGATGAAGTGGATGGGTTTAAAGGAAGTATATATATGTGACACTACTCCCTTTTTTTCCAATAAACAAGTTGTAAGTTGCCCAGTGTGTGTCCCGTCTCTTCTTCGTCCTTGTCTTTCAAGCGCATCCACTTCATCGATATGCTGAATCAACTGCCCCAACTAAGTGCACTGACAAACTTTAGGGATGGGTTTCGGTGCCGCCATATTGGGCTGTTAAACTTGTCGATTCTTATCTTGAACAACTAAGCCAACAGCACTACGGTGGGCGCATACACACGAAGACGGTTGGGTTGGTGCATTAAGCGTTTGCTGGCCTTATCAATTGACGTCACGAGAGAGAAAGTAGGAAAACATTCGGTCAACAGCCCAAGGTGGCGGCGCCCGATTGTCTTACGTAAAGTAGTCTACAGACTGCTTTGGAAAAAACAGCCTATGCAGGCGTACTGACGGTGCAACGTCATTTGTGGCTGTGGTGCTGGCTGTCTAATTTTACAAGAAAGCAATAAACACTACATATGTACTTCTACGATACAGGCGTCATATCCTATGATTCAGCAAGCTCTATTGAAGCATTGCTCGACCCCGGAGGAATATATTAACGAAAGGTACGTATGATATTACCATAATTGCACCATAATGTCCACTTAGTTTCGATAATACTGATGTATATACTATAACGTGAGGGCTGGCCTTACGTCGCACCATAAGTTACCCGTTAAACGCCAGTATTGTCGACGTTGCCTGGTAAGCCCACGATGCGCACACAGCTACTACACTTACAAAAAGGAGGAAACATCTCCCGCTAAAGGGGACCATAAGGCGATGCGAAGCCGGAGCACTTGCACGATCGCGTTCCGTTGGCGTTCGCTGGGCATGCTACCGACCTCGCGTCGTGGAACGCGAAGAGGAACACTACACGCGTCGTGTCTTCCCTCTAGCCTGGCCGCTAATTCTCACAGGGCGTGCGGGGAACGTCGACAGGCGCGCGAGAGAGAGGCAGCGTAGGAGAGGAGAGAGAGGGGGAGGGGACGCGCATGCGCTGGTCCTCATCGCGGCGCTACGCAGGAGAGAATTTCGGCACGCCGAGACCGCATTTGAGAGGAGACAACCGAAGCAAGCGCTGACTGAACGCGCGCAGCGCTCTTCTATTTGAAGGAGAGTAGACTAGAGGAGCATATGCGCCGTGACAGCAGAAGCGAGAACGCAGGAGAAGAGCAAGCAGGTGCTGGTAGATAAGTGGAGAGAGTAACGCGCAGCTGTTAGAGAGAGAGACGGAGGAGAGTCGCGCATGCGTAGTGTGAGTGCGGACCACAATGCTGCGTGCGGATGACCACGCCGCGTTACACACCCCCGAGCAAGAGATACTTCGCATCTAAAACACGTCGATGCACCTTGTAACCCTTGGCTTAAAGCCACAAAATACAGCACAGAAGTACTCGCTGATTCTTCGCATGAAACCGATTCCCACAATGCTTGGAATATGCCGAAATTTTTGCATACGAAATGTACTGGAGACCCCGGCCGTCAATTAATTTTGCGTATACCTACAAAATTACAACAGGGTGTGGGGGGCGGACACGTCCCTTTTGTTGAGAGATAGCAGACAGGCATGAACATATGCACTAAGGTCGTGTGGGTTAAACACCGGTTGATGCCCTCCGTGTGCTGCCAGTTATGTATCCTCGCTGTTAAGAAACGACTCGTGAGACAAACGGAAAAAAATAGCAAGCAGGAGACAGACCAAAACCAACTGATGGAGCACTTACGTGTGTCCTATTTCGTGGGCTATGGTCATGTAAACGCCCCTACGATCACCGTCGTAAACTACCAACGTTTTGCGAAGACCGCAAGCAGACCCTGTAAACGCCACACCTGTAGGAAAGCACGGATACAAAGTAATTAACCTCCGTGATAATTGCACAGTCTTGCGAAAGCTGAAAGTAGTTCTTCGGTTATTTAGCGTGGTGGATGCTTGTTCTGAAATATACTTTTCATAGCCTCTATGTACAATAATAGGACGTACGAATACACCGGCACACTGAGCACCAAATTTCGGAGACCTGTTAACAGAGCAAGTCAGGAGCCATTTCTATTTTTTCCTGTCTTTCGCTCCGAACGCTGTTCATGTGAAGCAAAATCAAACTATCATTTCAAGTTAAAAGACGAGGATAGAGCGCGACCTTGTATAGCGACGTAAGTTGTGCATGAATAGTTTTTTGCAAACTTGCAGAAGTCGGGGGATTTAAATTGATGCTTGTGCCAGAATTGATTTTCATTTATCAATTTAACGCAACCAGGATCAACCTCGTGGCCTAAATGCTGGCGCGCGCGTCAAGCAAAAAATAATAAATAATGAACACAGTCTTTATGCGAAAATATGAAAATGTAGTTTGCAAGAACACAACAAATACACTATGACAGTGATCATAAAGAGAGTTCACGTGAAACAAAGCACGCCATAAAACGATACGAGAGGAGAGGAAAATAGCCTATATGGTATTGAGTTTGAAGAGAAAGACCTAAGGAACGAAAAGTTGCAATTAAATTGTATTACTGAAAAAAAATATCCGATGGCATAAACACAGAGCACTTGGACGAGTACATAAATGAAAATGGACATGAAAGCAGGACATACCAGTTAATTCTTCAGATGGATTTTTCCAGCCACCTCTAACGTAAACGAGCTTTAGACTGCAATGTTGAAGCAAAACATTCCGGAAAATCTTTTGAAGAGTTTTGAAAGACCTCAATACATGCACGCTTGAAATTTATAGCGCAGAAATCAGCATGATATTGAACGATGTTGAACAATTAGCGAAAGATGGCATCGGTAGCTCGAGACATATTTGGGCGGCGGTAGTTCTACAAATGTGACAGTCGCATTAATCCATTTCTCCTACACACTACTCTAGGTAATAGCTAGTGCGGTCAGGCATTAACTAATTAAACCACTGACGAGGTATCGTGCGTCGTACATTGTATTTTAGTTCAAGGTTCCCAGCTTCCGAGTAATCAGATAACTAAATTTACAATCGTTTCCTACTGAGCGCAGCTAAGATGCGCTGGAATACGATCGCGAACTGGTTTAATATTATATACTAGGCTGTTAGTGCTTGCGACTTTATGTATGCTTACGTATTGCATCTGACCTGTTTTACAAACAAATCACAAAAAATTGCACACGCGCGATATGAACATGAAGGTTTAGTATCATGGACAAAATTATGGCGCATGAGTGAGTGAGTACATTTGATAGGAATAACCATATTCTTATAACTTTGTCGCATGGCAAGGTTTCGCACGTGCATCAGAAAAAGCACTTGTCTGGCATGGCGTCTGTGTAAATTGTTCGATGGCCGCTATAGAGGAACAGAATTTAGGTGGCGCGTCAACCACACAATAACGGTCCATGCAACACTACATCAACAGTCTAAATTTGCCATTTTCATGAGCAACATTCTTAAAGGATGCTGTATCATTTGGCATAAGAATGTTCCTGTTGTTACCAGAGTTCTCGTGTTCATTTTCTTTGGGGGGGGCGGGGGGGTTAGGGCGCGGGAAATATTGATGACTATCATAGTACAGTTATTTCTCCGTTATAAGATAATATGACGTGCATCTACCTTCTACACTAAGCGAGCTCGGCATATCAATCAGGTACAAATTAAATCGCCAAGTTTCGCAACCAGTATCATTGAATAAAAGGAATGAAACACCATTTGCAATCTCGATGTATGCGTGTTTCCTGAATGGTAAGCTCGCCAAGGCTCAATAAACGTGCTTCCCTAAATGCCTCATGGTAATGGGCTTTTTCAGTATTCTCACTCGGAGTAAACCGTTTTAGCATTTGTTTCCAGTGCGAGTGGCCGCACTGGAAATGCGTTCAGACGCAGCAGGTAATTCATTTAAAAACACCGTGGTCACAGCTCTAAAGATTGATGTCACAACGAGGATGTGCATGATTTTAGCGGAAAAACATCGGTGTATTCCTCACTCAGTCAACAGCAATATGATGTCTGCAGTCCACATATGCATGCGCGGCCTCGCATAAGAATGTAGCCTTTTCATCGTTTCAGGTACCAGAATTTCCCCTTCTTTTGTCTTTTGCAAGTAGCCTTCTTCTCCCTGAAAGATTCGTTTCGTTACACAAATGCGGTGGCGAGACTCATTACACTCACCGATCGATAAGTGTGACATCCTTTTAGAGTAATAAAGCCAGGAGGTTGAAGAGTGCTTAGGATACCGTTTACCTACAAATGTAGAGAGCGTCAAATGAACTAGTTCTTTGCAGTCATGCACTGAGCGTATCATATCTCGTCAGGAGTTAGCCGCCACGGTGGTCTAGTGGTTATGGTGCTTGACAGCTGACCCGAAGGTCGTGGGATCGAATCCCGGCCGCAGCGGCCGCATTTCAAAGGAGGCGAAATGCTAGAGGCTCGTGCATTTAAATTTAGGTACATGTTAAGGAGCACCAGATGGCCAAAATTTTCCGGAACGCTTCACTGCGGCGTCCCTTATAATCATATGGTGGTTTCGGGACGTAAGACCCCCACAATTACTGCATTAATCGCCAAGCGTTGAAACATCAATAAAAATATGATTGTAATTTTGTCGCTTTTCAAATTATCACGTCACATGCACAAATCAGATTAGCTTCAATTATTGATAGATGACGTTTTATATCACCAGAGCATGCAAAGTACAGATTGAGCAGAGGAAACAGGTGAAGTGTCACATAGTGTTCTTTATGATAAAGTGAAGGTGTGCAGTGTTTAGACAGATTAATTATTCATAGTCGCGCTTGAGTACTGACAATATCCCAGGAATAGTATACAGATAGGGAGTTCCACTATGTGTAAGTGCCAGAGCGGTGTGGCTTACGTCAAAGATTTGCCAGAGCCTCTTCGACAGATTGAAGTTTTTTCCGTAATTCAAACTAATGCAGGGCCGCGTGAGCATTAAGGTGCTCACTGTAGACTAAACTGTTCATCAACTATATTTCTCCCATTGTGTGAGAATTTCGTAGCTTGGTTATTTTGGTATATACGATTCGTATATTCGCGCATGTATGAATATTGCCACGTGCGTTTATTATCACTTTTGCTGTATTAGGTTTTCGCCCACAAAGACTGTCAGAAACGCCCAGCGCAAACCGCGCCTCATTGTTCCAGAAGCTTCGCGATTATTGGAGATCGTTTTGTTAAGATTGCGCGCAAGACGCGAACACTCCAGCTTATTCTAGAGCTTGCGCGACAACCAGCGATAACGCTGGAATATTCGACGGCAGATATATAAATGCCGACGCGCTTCACCACTTGTCAGTTTTTTTTTTTTTTCGACGGCCGACGCCGCTATCAGTGTGGCAGTGTGCGTCGCTGTAGTTTGACTTTCCGTTTCCCGGCCACAAGTTCAGCCGAATAAAGAGTTTATTCTTGCACACGCCGCCTGCTGCCTTCGGCCCCGTCACGACCCCGTGACAATATGTTGGAAAAAAAGAATGGGCTCCTACTATGCGGACGCCATTGCAGCCCCGAGAATTTGTTGCAACATGTAGTTTCTGATTTCTAATTACTGTTTAAATTGTTATTATACCTTGTATGTAAAGTTATTTTGTATATGTACGCGCTTAAGCAATCTTCAACTCGCAAATACAGTTTTTTAAGTGAGCAGTAATTACTTGAATGCTCATGTACTATGAAATGTGACTTACTAATACTAGCTTCAGCAAAAGATATGCATTTCTAAGGACGAGAGGACGCGCCAAATAATCAGTGGAATTTTGAAGAGAACTTCACTCTTATAAGCATCTAGCGGCGTTAGTGAGCAAGATTACCTCATTGAAATACAATTTACATTGTGATAAATTTAACCCACTTTTTCAAACATACCGCCATCTTCGTGTCGCAATTCTGTTCTCGAGAAAGCATTACGAATTTGTTTTAGGAAGTTCAGAATAAACAATTAGGAAAATATCATGCATCGTGCAGCCATTAATGACTGTCTCTTTCTTACTTTCAGATATGCGAACAGAGTAACCAGAAATATTAAGAAAAAATATGGTTGATCCCTCCGTCATAGGAATCGGAATAACACGAAAGTAAAACGTGCCCTTATAGAAGTAACTGAATCTTTACTGTACATTGATATAAGAGTATTTGCACAATGTATATTGATGTCTGGCAGCTATAGCACCGTTTAACGTGGATGCACCCACTTGGATGTTTGGTGGTACATCTCCATGCCGACGACTAACGTCCATGTTCAATGATTAAACAAACCCTTGTGGTAGCTGTAGTAGTTAACGGTGAAAGCGTAATCAGAGAACGAGTTGTGATAGCCAGATGAGCGTCGCATATTGGAAGCAGAACTTGGTCGCCATCGTGCGGCATGTTAAAATGCGACTGAACACCACGGCCGCACTAGAGGGAAACGCAAAGCGCGTCGGGCCTCCCCGGAGCCCGGCCACAATTTTTCTCGGGGCGAGCGCGTTGGCGGGGAACGCGGTTTTTACAGCCAGGTGAGAGTTGGTTCTAGTTCAATATACAGGTGAGGCAGGCGCGCGTCGCAGAGCAATTTTTTGTTTGGATTAGCGAGATGCTATGAGTGAGGCCGACGCGCTTACGACGCTTGCGTTAAGGTCGCCACCTCGCGGTGTGTTAAGGCGTTGACAAAATTACACTTCTATTGAAAACGCGCCGAATGGGACGAACATGTAACGCCTTGCAGGTGCGAATCGCGGAAGCCACAGTAATGATGAATTACTTTACTTTGACGCTTCAAGAGGGCAACACCACTGCGCCGACCGGGAGAGTGGTAGATATAAAAGGCGCGTTTGTCAAGCCTCTATAGTCTGTGACCATGGCGCAGTGGATAGCGCGCCCGGCATCTGTTGTTGCGGACCGAGCGGTCGTCGGTTCGATTCCCGTTGACGGAACTTTTCTTCTTTGCCATCTGATCGTGTACATTTTTCGACGTCATTTCCGTGACGGAAATACGTCACTGAAGTCTTGGTGGACCCCGGCATAAAACACTTTCGTGTTAAAAATACCTTGTATGCCTCAACAGGTTTCTCGAGCGCGTGTTCATTAAGTTCGGGGGATTTTCGTGCCAGACGCAGTACTGCATGAGGAGGAAGCTTGTTGTTGTGAAGCACTCCGTGGAAAGTTTTACCAGTTGGGTTTTTTTAACATGCATTTAAAAGTAAGCAAACGACCGTTTTTCCATTTCGCCCCCACTGAAATGCGACTGACGCAGCAGGCAACAAAACTCGCGTCGTCGAACTTACTGGCGCGAATCCTTACCTTATGAGCTGCCAGGACGGTTTCTCTACATGCTGGTCATTGGTGAGCAATATTTGCTTATTAAAAAAAAACGAAGCGATAACTTTCCGTTTGTAGATAATGCAAAAACTCTTAACACATTCAAACTGATTATCTAAAATATGTTACTGAAAAAGCGGTTTGAACTTGCCTTTGATATGAGACGCCTAACGTGATTCTCGATGTTGTTGTGATCGCTGTGAAAGCGCGTGGTCAGCGACCGGTCAACAATGACGTAAAGGCTTATCCTGAAATCGGGCAGTAAGCCATCCCCTGTTGATACGTTTGAGAACAAGATTAAGAATTTAATATTTTTTGTTTCTATCAGTAACTCTTGGTGTGCATTAAGTTCACTTGATACTGCCTAAAGAATCCTGCGTGTACTACTGAGAAAAAAGATCGTAACAACTATTTTAACGATAATAATATTGTTATGCTATGACATGAATCCCCGGTAGCATGTCACGTTTATTTAGCCAAGGAAATTTTTTTCCGACTGTTTATAAAGTTATCAATGCAGGCGGTTTGATTTCACAATTCGCGTGGACACTCCTACAGAGGGCAGACGGGGCGCTGGCTAAATGACCACCAGAGGAAGTGCGCGTGTTATTTGACGCAGTCGTCTGGTAGCACGTCAGCACATTGTTAGTGTACTAGAACAGAGGAGTGCTTGGTACGGCCGCAGCACCAACCTACAGAAAGTGAAGCCCAAAGAGGGTCAATCAGCTTGTGGCGCTGCGATCGGTAGTCTGCAATGTGTCGTCGGTTAAGAGTTGCGCGTGGCTTCGCCAAAGTGGTGCAGGGGTAGAATGCCCGCTTCCCACTCAAAAGTCCCGGGTTCCAATCGCAGCTGTAGACGGTGCGTTTTTAGATGCGAAGCAGCTATTTGACTAGCCTGTGTAACGCTGCTCCTCCGTGCGTCCGTACGAACGCGCCGCAACGTGCTCCCCTCGCCGCAGGTGTTAGAGCGGTGCCAAGTAGGTCACGCCGCAGCTGCGCGTTGACGTCACGCTCCCCCCGCAGTGCGCGCTGTATTCACTCTCTCCCTCGCCGGCCGCGCGCTCCCGCAGCGCCCACAGCTGCGGCCTCGTCCGTTCGCCCGCAACACCTGCCGCTACCGCCGCTCGCTCCGCTACCGCGACCGCCGCACGCTACACCGCCGACACGTGGGTTCGCGCGCAAAATTTATACATCTTCCCAAAGGGAACCTTGATGGGATGCGAAGCAGCAGCGTTGCGCCCGGGTGGCGTCACGGGTTGAACAGCGCTAACGCGGGTGCTGCGGTGAGCGCTGGAAGATTCGTTTGAAGCGATGGCTGGCGTAGGTCTTGTCGTTTCTTCAGAGTGGACACGGGCGCTGGACCGGCACTGGCGCGCGTTAGCGCCGTTGGACCCGTGACGCCAACCGTGCGCAACGCTCCTACTTCGCATCCCATCAGGGTTCCCTTTGGGAAGATGTATAAATTTTTGTTCTCGCGGTCATATTTTATAGCTGTATTGGTTTTCCTTTGTTTCTTAAAAGTAGCGTCTGTTGCTACGTGTTGCTACAAAAAGTAACGTAAAATGAGAAATCTCGTTTCGATTCTCGTATTGGCAAAAATCTCAAACGCCATACTTTACGTTTTTGTTCAATCCCGGGCGGCGGCGTTGCCAATAACTACGCTGACTGTCAAATTTCTTGTATTTTCTTTCACATTTTGCATTACTTCATTGCACTAGGAGGTGCGTGAAAACCACTATTGTAAATCATTTTTTATTCAAAGGAATACAAAATCAGACAATAATTATCGCTCTCAGCCACCCAGTTAACTAAGACTGATTGAAGGAACTTGTTAATGAGGCAGCGAGCGGGCAGTATTGTATTGAAAAGTGGCAGGCAGTAGCGTTTCTACACAGTTCAACGGGGAATAATTCATCCAGCATGTCTGTGCCCGAAATATTCCACTGCAAAATTTAATTGCGGTTTGCATGATTACGCATTCAAGACGGTGAGGATTGGCGCAATGTTCCCCCCTGATGTGACGAGCAGTCATTGTTTGCTATCGCCAGTCGATATCAAAAGGGTAACCGTTATCATCTTTGCCTGGGCCTTCAACCTGTTATCAGATTAAACGCCACACGCAACTGCCACAGCATATCGGGCGGGGGCTTTGCGCCAGTTATCCATTGTAGACTATTCCAACCTGAAACGGGCTGGCTCTTTAGCGTGTAACATGAAACGGGCTGGCTATGTAGCTTGGTTAAAGTCAATTGTTTTACAGCGAAAGTTGCTATGAGATCATTTTAACGGCCGTTTTGGCGCCGTATTTGTCCGCATCCGCCACCACCGGTGTCCGTAAACGCTATCGCACGAAATATGAAAGAAAATAACTTAAGAAAAAATTTCCAGGAAGGAACGAGGCTTGAGCCTGGGCCCTCTGTGTGGGAGCCCAGTGTTCTACCTCAGCGCCATGCCGTTGCTTGAAACTGCGTGGCAAAAAGACCCTATACAGGCTTCATGTCGGGAAAGAACCACATTAACATATGTAATATAGTGTGGTAGAAGAGTAAAATGACAACCAGGCGTCACACAAACCCGAATTCAGTAACCGGGCGTCACACAATGCGAATTAGGCAACGAGTGGGTCGTTGAATGCTTCCAACCAATTACAAAGGTCTCTGTGATAATTCTTCATCGTCATCAGCCACAGCATCAACAAAGTGCACACAATGCTTTACAGGTGTTTATCGATTACCACGGTTCTCCGCAGAATGACGAAAAATTTCTAAGGGGCTGCTTCCCTACTTCACAAAAATTATGATGATTTTAGCGTAGTGGGTTCCCCGCAAGTGACTTCTATTGGTTGCCAAGGAAGCCCATAAGGCTCTTACGATCTATTTCCTCCGGCTCTCAATAAAGTTAATTACCTCTCTCTCTCTCTCGCTCTCCGTTTCTGCGGTAACGAATGTTATAAAGCGTGGTGGGACAGTTAAATAACGACCGGGCGACACAATATTGTCGCGACGTCAAGAGAGAGGTCGTAACGCCAAGATCGAGAGAACAGCAGGTCGGTCTTTTTAATACCGCGCGCAAGTGAGTTCCTCTTCTTTCTTCATTCTGGCTCCTGTAAAACGCGTATGAGCCTTTTCGCTGTCGTCTTCGTCTTTCTCATAGCACGCACGTGGCATTTGCCTCCCTCCGAAAGACGCATCGTCCCGATGCGCAGCCCAGGCGCTCTACTTAGAAAAGCGCGCACATATGCACTGAAACCCAACCAGAGTTAGCTGGACAGGTACGGTTTCATCCGCACGACATGCACGACTTCGGGTGAATGCTTCCGGCGACTGGAACCGCAATCACTGTCGGGAACGACCTCGTAGTTCACGTCGTTCAAGCGTCGGATGACTCTGTAGGGACCAAAGTATCGTCTCAGCAGTTTTTCAGAAAGTCCGCGTCGACGTATTGGGATCCAGACCCATACCTTGTCGCCGGGTGTGTAAGTAACGAATTTGTGTCGCAGGTCGTACCGTTTCGCATCTTTATGTTGCTGATGACAGATGCGTACGCGGGCAAGCTGTCTGGCTTCCTCGGCGCGCTGAGTAAATTCTTCGGCGTCGGTATCAATGTCGTCACCCTCGTGCGGCAGCATAGCGTCCAACGTTGTCGTGACCTCGCGACCATGGATTAAACTGAACGGTGTCATTCCAGTAGTTTCCTGTCGAGCGGTATTATAGGCGAAGGTCACGTAAGGCAAGATTTCGTCCCAGGTTTTATGTTCCGTGTCGATGTACATGGAGAGCATGTCTGCGAGGGTCTTATTAAGGCGCTCCGTTAGTCCGTTTGTTTGGGGATGGTACGCAGTCGTTCTCCGGTGAGCTGTACCGCTGAGCCTGAGAACCGACTCCAAAAGTTCCGCCGTGAAGGCAGTTCCTCTGTCGGTGATGACCACTCTCGGGGCGCCGTGCCGAAGGACGACGTTTTCGATGAAGAAGTGAGCCGCTTCTGCTGCTGTGCCCTTCTGCATAGCTTTAGTCTCCACGTAGCGAGAAAGGTAATCAGTGGCGACAATGATCCATCGGTTCCCTGCAGTAGAAGTTGGGAATGGGCCCAGGAAATCCATTCCAATTTGGGTGAATGGCCGTGCTGGTACTTCTACAGAATGTAATAGGCCCGCTGGCTTACCGGGGGGCGCTTTGCGTCTTTGGCAGTCAGCACAAGTCTGAAAGTGATGTTTTACAGCAGCAGGTAGTTTTGGCCAGTAGTACTTTCGTCGCAGTCGGGACAACGTTCGGGTGTAGCCTAGGTGACAGGAAGTGGCCTCGTCATGGCAAGCTTCTAAAATTTCTTTTTGCAGTGATGAAGGCACGACGAGCAAGTACGCGCTGCCGCTTGGAGAAAAGTTCTTCTTGTAGAGAACGTCGTTCCGTAAACAAAAAGATGGCAGTCCTCTGGCAAAAATTCGCGGCACGTCTTTACGTCGTCTTTCCGAGAAATCGATGAGCGGAAGCAGCTCTGGGTCGCCGCGCTGCTCTTGTGACATAGTGGCCGTGTTGACGACTCCCAAGAATGCGGCGTCCACGGATTCGTCATCAATGGCGGCAGGCTCGACGGGCGACCGCGAGAGGCAGTCGGCGTCAGTATGCCTCTTTCCGGATTTATAAGTTATGCTCATATCAAATTCTTGATGTGGAAGGCTCCAGCGTGCCAAACGGCCAGATGGGTCTTTCAGGTTACTGAGCCAGCAGAGCGAATGGTGATCGCTGACGACCTTGAAGGAGCTCCCGTACAAATATGGACGAAATTTGATTACTGCCCACACCACAGCGAGACATTCCTTCTCGGTAGTCGAGTAGTTCTCCTCGGTGCGAGAGAGAGCTCGGCTGGCATAGGCTATCACTTTTTCAGTGCCGTCTTGCCACTGTACCAGTACGGCGCCCAGGCCTACATTGCTGGCGTCGGTGTGAAGTGCTGTTGGCGCTTCCTGGTCAAAGTGCGCAAGAACTGGGGGTGTTTCGAGGCGTTGACGTAAGTCGGTAAATGCCATTTGTTCCTTTTCGCCCCCAAAAAAGGGAACATCCTCTCGTGTGAGTCGGGTCAAAGGTGCCGCAATAGACGAAAAGTCCGCGATGAATCGTCGGTAATAGGCACATAGTCCTAAGAAGCGCCTGACTGCTTTTTTGTTGTGTGGTGCAGGAAAGTTTGCAACAGCGTCTATTTTGGCTGGGTCAGGTCGAACACCCTCGAGCTCCTCTTCTTTCTTCATTCTGGCTCCTGTAAAACGCGTATGAGCCTTTTCGCTGTCGTCTTCGTCTTTCTCATAGCACGCACGTGGCAATATGAATTACGTAACTAGTGGGTCGTTTGAAGCTTCCAACCCATTACAAGGGGCTGAGCCATAATTCTTCATCTTCATCAACCGTCGCATCAACAAAATGCACATAACGCCTTGCAGATGGTATCTCGCTTCTCCGCAGAATAACGAATAATGTCGTGGTGGGTGCTTCCCAACTTCCCAAAAATTATTTGTGCCGTAGTGGGTAGGTTGCTAATGTACTCGTATTAGTAGCCACAAGAGAGTTTTAACGGGCTCTAGAAATGCCGCTCTTCCAGCTTTCCGCGCATGCTTGGCGTTTTTTTTTTCTTATCCTGTTTAACATTACCGTTATGAATATTTCTATAGTATTGTAAGCAAACTCATGGACAGATTATTCTTTACGTATTTTGTGTATCCGTTCCCTATGTATTATTGTAACTTGTCATTTTTCCACTTGACTGGCAGCATGAACGCTTTGAGGCATTAAGTATAAACAGCCGCAAGATTTTTCCATATAAAATACTCTGCTGATTCCAAATTACTCGTTATAGCTTTTTAGCATTGATATTTAGGACATCATGTCATATTTCACCAGATTTTTATCCTTCTATGTTCAGAAGGTCTTCCTTAGGCACTAAAGCTATGACATTATTTTTCTTGCACACTGTTCACAGCGAAAATTGGCAAGCTGTGCAGTACACAAACATGCAAGTCATTTTTCAAAAGTTGTGAATTACAAAACAATTAAGGCAAGAAAACGAAAATGGATGGCTTCATTGCACTTCTGAATACCTCGTTACTGACGTGCAAAAATCATAATCGTTCCATCGTGTTTTCTTAAGGAATGAGAGGGATGAATGATGGCAACCGCACAAACACACAAGCTTGGAAAACGGGCTCCCATTTTTTGTATCGAATTCGCTTGCAAAATCGCTTCTTACTCTCAAAATCGAGATGACTAGTAATCTTTCCTGTATTGGGACCTAGTTGGTTCTGAATTTTGTGTCATTTTAGCATTTACATTCCACTATCAGCCTTTAGCGTTACTAAGCACTGCTCCATGTAGGCCGGCGTTTTACCTAAATTCTTTATTCCCTGCACTTCTGTCAGCGATGAGCTTAGTCACGGCGTTCGACACGCCACTGGGCGGATTTCATGATATTACTGTTCAAAACATCGACAATGCGCGAAGTTCCCAGCGGTGGTCTCGAACAGACCGTGGACGATGTTCCCCGTGATTTAGTCGCAGGTGTCGATCTGCGAAATGTTTAGCTGCAGCTTTTTGGACTTCGCGTGCGATGCCCTTTATCGCGTAGGACAATACAGCGATGGGAACTGATGGGCGTCATTTGCGCCCGCTATTCTGAGAAGTTATCGCGCGATGCACCTCGTTGCTGTACCGGAAAACGCCGCGTTCAATATGCCTGTTCGTGGAGACCAAAATACGTGGAGACCTAAAATGTTCAACTTCTGCGGCGACGAGCCAGCATGGGGTGACTTTGCCAGCCGGACACTGCCAAATCCATCAAACACTGTTTGACAGTGCGGGAGAAAAAAATGAGAAAAAGCGAAGTCACCGTCGTTATTTTCGCGAAATGATTCGCCACTTTCTCTTCTCTGGTACAACATGTCTGTTGTAGGCTCCAGCCGTCCACTGGCGCTGAGTGTACGGCTTTTATGTTACTTCTGCACATTAAAAACATGTTCTAATTGTGTTTTAAAGTTTCGGGGTGTTCGAATATATCGATAATAGAAGCGTCTGCCTTTCAGTCGAAATCCATCCGAAACTATTTGATTTAGTTTGAACATTCGCACTTTTCTATTTTTCACTGTTATAAGCCTGACTCTATTTATCTCGTGTCACTCGCGCTTTGCCTGACGTATCCCTTGCAGACGTAGGTACCAAAACTGTACTGGCCGTTATGTTTTATCAATTTTAAAGTCAGCCGACTAATGGGCTTGCACCGAAGTGACTTTTCCTTCTAGAAGCTAGCCACATAAACAAATACTGGAGTAAATTCACGTTTGATGTTTCGCCATAATTGTACTCCCTTTATTCAACCACTGCGAAGTCTGGTGGAAGCTACGATGTTCGGTTTCGGAGATGTCCTTCTGCGTTCCTAGGGTTTACTACGAGACCATACGCACTAGATCCATGCCGGCGCCTACACCTCTCAAACATAGTATAAATAGCACTTGGCTAACCTTCGACGAATTCGTGTTGTTCTCGAATGCAGGCAACGTGTTACCACAGCACTATCGCGTCATTTACATTTAGTTTTAAACCTGTTTTGTGCGCGTAGCCTCCCAATGGCAAGTAGGGATCTCCACTATTTCTTCCCTACTTCGGCGCATTCATCGCGCTATTGAAGCGACGTCCCCTTTTTCATTGCACGAAAGAGCCACCGAAGGCCACTGCGCTCCATGTTTTATCGCTTTCAGTGAATGCATTTATCGAGCTGCCCGGAGTTCACGTAAAACTTCACGTTACAAAGCGTGCTGGCGGATTATACAGGCAAATAGAGCACTCAAAGCAGAGCGTCAACATCACGGGCAATTGCAAACAAAATAAGCACAAATCTTTAATACAGCCTGAAGAAATGTCTCTTCAGCCGCATCTTGTGCGCGGTCATCCGGCTAACTGGGCAACGTGTGCATTGTTTCTCAGGATCGCGGGCTCTAATCTCTGGGAACTACTCCTTTTTGGCGGGTCTGTTTTGTTCCCATCTCTTTTTGCTGTTTGTTTTCTCTCTTTTTCTCAAGAGGTGGATGTACACCCTACCCGAGAATCCGTCTCTTGGCACCGCTCCCTGGAAGCCAGATATTGACAGGTGCTGTACCTGAGCCGCTGCACATTTTCTGCCTCCTCTCCTCTACTCACTGTTACCCAATAACAGGGATTGAGCTACCTGGTGCAATAGTTGCTCAGCACCTCCCACATTACACCTACGATTAAGCAGAAGACCTCAGAATTCAGCAGCTGTGGAGCGTCAGACCACGCGCACAACATACGTGATACGAACATACGAGGGCTATGGGACGGGGACATAGACAAGGGGCACACAGGACAGGCGCCTCTTCCCTACTGAAAACGTTCCGTAAGTCAGTACCATAATACCGTATGTTTCCGTATGATTCTTACGGAAAGGTACGGAAAACATATGGAAAATATACGGAAAACATATGGATTCCGTACGAAACATATGGAATTATGGTACTGGCATACGGAACGCCTTCAGTAGGGTTGTCTATGTCCCCGTCCCATAGCGCTCGTATGTCCGTATCAAGTATGAACCAACTTGCCCAAACACAACTCTTGCTAAGCCAAAAAAACAACATACGTCTTTTGGCATGTCTCTCTGGACGCCGGAGATTGACAAGCTACGCACCTGAGGGTTTGCCCCTTTAAGACAGCAGCTTTTCTTTCACCTTTATGCGTCTCAATCTCTCACAGGAACAAGAGAGGAAAAGAAATGAACAGAGCTCCGTAGTTCAGTATTGAGACGCTTGCTCGCACACGACACTTACGATTAAGCCGAAGAACTCAGTCTCTAGCAGCTGCAGAAAATCTGAACATGGTGGGGTCGGATTTCGAACTTAGCATACGAAAAATCCCTGAACCCGAGCAGACCACCCCTCAAAGCTGAACTTGGCGCTGCTGAACTCTGGAACTCTCTCGAATACCACTAGACTAGTGGAATTACTCGAATAATTACCAGGTCTCCACTGGGACATCCATGACGTTAGCGAGGACAGAATCAAAGTTTATACAGAGCTGACTCACAGGCACTCATTTTATCACCGAGGGCTCAGTGAGAATGAGGGTATGGGGTGGAGTTTTTTTGTCGACATAGATATTGCGTTAGACTTTAAGGAATTCTAAAGTAAAAATAAAGCGCAACATGCTTCCAGAATAAAACTAGTTGGAAGGTATAAACAGAAAGTAGCTGAACAGTACGCTCCAACAGGCAGAAGCAGTCACACGGATGTACAAAAGGTTATTCAAGTTCATCACCCACGCAAAATGGCATGGAACAAATACAACACAGTAACGCGCGACTTGAATGTAAAAGCCGGGAAAAACCGCGAAGAACAATCAGTGGGCTTCTATAGCATTGAAGGTAGGAGTCACAGAGGAGAGTAGTCAGGAGAACTGGCGGAACAATTGACGCCTTGGTCAAAAATAGAACGAGGAAGTTAACAGAAAAGACTAACTCTGCACGACCGCTGGCTTTGTTGGGGCGTAACCGTGTCAAGGTAGTGTCAACTTTGTTGGCTGCTGCTGTAGCAATCAAAGAAAACATCGCCGTGTCACCCTGTCGGTCTATATATATATATATATATATATATATATATATATATATATATATATATATATATATATATATATATATATATATATATATATATATATATATATATATATATATGTATATATATGCCTAGAGAACTGTTGGAAGTATGATCTCACCATCGATTGGTGATGTTATACAATCCCGTTCATCTCACCGCCCATATCAGATATCGGGTACCTTCAATTTAGCCTTCAATTGCGTGGGCCTGTTACTTATAATCAGTTGAACACTTCGAATCGAAATTAGCGTAGGTTAGCCATTTTGCATGTTCTACGTACAGCTGTGGCTAAAACACTCCTGGCATGAGTGCGACGTATGAAAGAACATTCGTTAACAAGGAAAGAAATGGACGCGCGACAGGGCGAGAGTGGCAACCACAACAATTTCCAGGATCTACAGTAAGACTGGTACATGCATTTATTCAGTTTTTAACCATTCTGACGATAAGCTTGATCGGGGTCCCAGGTGCAATATGCAGAATAAGTAGTCATGCATAACTAACACCATGGTCCTTTTTTTAAACTAACGCCTTCGATGTTACACTGATATAAGAGTTGTGCTGTTCGAAAATGTGCGCATTTTAAATTACTCACCATCATTCGGGCCTGATTTCGAACTAGCCGAACAGAGGGCTGGAAAATATGAAACCATTTTAAGAAGAACGCGTGCTTAAAATGAGCGACCTTCAAAATATCAGTAGCACAATCATTATCATGTTATCCGGCCTAAACGTAGAACCCATAACTGCATACCAATTTCATGCACCTAATTCTCCTGTTTAATATCCTTTCAGAATACATATTCGCGTCCTCTTTTCACTTCTGACAGGAATCAATTTTCGTTAAAAATGTGAATTCATGAGCTACACCGATTGTAATTTTTTCTTATGGAAGAAGACACTTCAGCTGCGAGAAAGACGATAATTTAAGCGGTGAAGGGCTGTTCTGTCTTCTTGTTCATACTATATTAGTGCTCTCATTTTGCGAAAGTCACTGCCCATATTCTGGGTGGTTATTTTAGAAAAAAATCATAACAGTTGATGTTCCCAATTAGGATTACAGCAAGTGCTGCTTTTTTTAAACATTGAATGGGCCTGGCCTCGAAGAAATGTCTCGCGGGCTATTTTAAATGAAAGCTTCTGGTATTTGTGGAAGGTGACGAATGCATAAAAACATGGCTGATCCCTCCGTCATAGGAATCGGTATAACACGAAAGCGAAAGGTGTCACCATAGATGTGGTGCTCATTGTATAGTGGTATATAAAAGCTTGTAGAATGTTTATTCGCGTTTGGCAGCTATTGGCGGCTAGGAGTTACGGAGTCGCCCTCTATGAGACGCACCTCGATTGCGTGCTAGATAGGATACCGCCGGCGCGCTCCCCATAGGTTCCGCTGTAGGCGCTCTACAAAAACACCTCGCGGAAGCCCTCGAGGGCATTTCTGTAAGTACTTTCGAAAGGAACTGTGTTCTTTACTGTCAAAATAATCATTTTCGACGAACTGAAAGCACAAGATAGTCTATAGTCGCTGTCTCTTTGAAGAAAACCGAGCACCCGCTTCACGCGGTCACCGCGTTGGAGACACCTGAACCGGCTTCTTGCGTGAAAGGTAGTCACTCGCTGAGTACAAACTATGTGAAATATTCCGTTATAGTAGACTGCCTGTATAACCAAACGGAGCATAACAGAAAGAAGCCTCAAGCCAGTGATCGCACGGGTTCGCGACGACTGACGGTGCCTGACGACGACTGACGTTTTGGCACCGCGCTGTGAACTTTAGGCCACAAAATATGAGAGTTTTTGAGTACACAAGTACTGTTGCACGGACGCTGTCAGAGCAGTTCAAAAACAATTTCGTTACAACTACGGCTTTTGTTTGCATGGCAACTTTGTGATGTGCCGTCCCGACGATTCAGTGTTTTTTTTTTCGGTCTACATTCGTGTGCGTTTCAATGTCATTTGACAAAGTTGTCTGGCACTGAGTATTGGTCGGTCTTCTCAGCGGGCAAATACCATTGCTTCTGTTTCTTTATTCAGTGCATTCGTTTCGTGCTCACACAAAACGTGAGCAAATGCGACTCCTTTTTTTAAGGCTCCTTAATTATCATTCCCTTTGCATTCCAGTGAACTTGCCGCTCTCTGTCATCAACATATCCATAGACCAAAGCTTCACCACTTCGAGATTGCTGGTGGAAGGAGAAGCAGTCTACGAGACCGATCATGTATAGTAGCATGCAACGCCAAGGAAAAGAAAGAAAATACAGTAACGTTCGCCGGACTTGTTCTGATAACGTCGGCTGTGAACTAGGACCCAGAAGAGCTTGAAATAGCGGTGAACAAAATAGAAGTTATTGCAGCAATTAGCAGCCGCAAAACAGGATAGTAATTATTTGGCGAGTACCCCAGCAAATTTGGCAACAGTGTCGTGTCTAACGCCAACAGGGTGGCATATCTTTTCCACGAAAATAAATGAGGCTCCAAGAAAATACATGGGGTTGGAGAGGCCCAACGTGGGTTTGAGAGTGGCACAAATAAATATGGGCTTTTTAGCACATAGTGTTTGCGTCAGGGGAACGCAAACTTGACTGTAAGAAATGTTATTGCCAACATAAATGCAGCACACAGCCGCAGAATTTGACTCTTTCGTTATGTACGTCCATCCACCAGCAAACGTCGCGTAGCTTATGAAGGCGAAAGCCTTAGATGCCGCTTCAAATGGAAAGATTGACCGTCGGTGGCGCCAAGACGAGTGACGCAAAAAATAATCGTCACGTGAAGACGTCACCGTATAACGTCACAGATTTCCTAAATTTGTAACTTCATTATGACATCACCATGACGTGACATAACGTGACGTCACATGATGACGTATTCTCACGACATGGTCCCTTTGCATTGCCTCCGTGATCGGTGGGCCGATCACGGAGGCAATGCAAAACATCGTGTAGCTTAGGAAGGCGAAAATCCTAGATGTCTCATCAAACGGGAAGATTGCCCGTCGGCATAGTTTCTTACAATAATAACTAGAGGGGAATGTGGCGCTAGTGTCTACGCGGGCCCCTTGAGCGGCGCTTCAACCAGCATGGGAATGATGGGAAGTACAGGCTTGGGATTTGCTTCGAATGGATTAGATTCTTGAGATCCGCGACGCTTGTTTGCCGACTGTAAAACAAAGCAATATGAACTTATTTCCAATTCAAACTTGCTTAATTCTTTTGTACCTAAAACTTATCGCAAAAAGTTTGCTTGACCGTGAGATGGAACTGAAACCTGGACAAATTCAACCACCAGGGTATGCATTGCTCTGCAATAGTGTTCCAGATTTGGCATCACAATTTAAGTAATTATTTTGTTTACAACACTTAAAACAAACGCGCTTGTCTCTCCCTCGAAAGTACACATTATCTATTCATGGAAATAACAGTACCGTTTCGAGTGAGAAACACTTAACGTATCATCTGCTGCGATGCCAGGTGCGTCTGTCCAAGTGGTCTGCCCCCAACGCATCTCTCGTTTTGTTGTGAAGTCAGAGGAGCGTGAAGGTGCGTCTACTTAGCTTCGCCGTCGTTTTGCAGTCGATTTGAAAGAGTTTTGACAAATAGCGCTTATCATAAAACTTGAACCCTATGCGATTTTCTGCACTGGCATGGGACACTACATCTATGCGCTGCGGTGAGTGCACGACGCTTTGCTAAAACTGTCATAAACAACCTGTAAAGCTGCAACATCGCAACAAACGAAGAGATCTAGCGGTATTCAGCTTCTTTGAACAACAAAGACACTGCTTGAGTGCTTTGCAACGCATCCCACTTCCCAGGCCTCGCGAAGAACGAAACTGAAACTGTAGAAAAAGATGCGTAGACAGTTCGCTATTTCACGCAATTTTATCCGAAGCATGTACTTCCCATCATTCCCATGGTGGTTGAACGATCGCAGCGCCAGCTTCCTCTCTAGGTTATTGTATGAAACTCTATGCCCGCCGGCGTCTCGCGTCAGCAGCGTCAACACGAGTGATGCAAAAAATAATCGTCACGTGATGGCGTGACCATATGACGTCACAATGACGCCACAGCTCATCAAAACATGTAGGGTCATTATGACGTCGCATAACGTGACGTCACATGACGACGTATTCAGACGTCATGGTCGCTTTGCATTGCCTCCGTGATCGGTTGCGGAAGCCGTGCAAAACCGCGTTAGGTGCACAACGCTTTTGGAGGGGGGCGCGGGAGAATCAATACATCGACTCACAAGAAGAAGAAGATGGCTTTCGCCTTCTAGTCATCTTTAGCGAATTCATAAGGGACCCTGTACGTTTTTTAATTCAACATATCCAAACAATGACTTGCGCATCTGCAGCCGATTTTGTGGACGCTGAGCACGAGGCCAACGATCAAGAGGTCGCACGGGAGAGTTCTGATATGGTATGGCACGTGGTAATAGGTAGGGCCTTTTCCATCCTGTGGCAGATAAGCATCATTTGCCGGCGGGAAGCGCGCGTGATCCATTGTCTCAGTGCGCGCTGTCTGCTACTCACCGAACATCGCTGGCCCGACGCAGTAACGAAAGTCTTCCTCGCGGATGTGCTTCTTGCACACAAGACTCGTAGCCGATGGCTACTTGCCGGTTCTTAGCTTTAAACTCATCAGTGGCGTAGCCAGGGGGGGGGGGCACACCGGGCCCGTGCCCCCCCCTGAAACTTTTTTTACTTGAAATGAAATAGGTGCCCCCCGCCCCCCCCCCGAAAAAAATTTCTGCCTACGCCTCTGCAACCCATGCTTCACGCAGTTTCTTGTCCCGTGGTTATCGGTTCAGGCTGACACTGGGCTCCGTTGCGTAAGCCCGGCACTGCGGCACCGAGCGGTAGAGCCCCATGTTCATCGCCTTCGGAGGCAGCCACTCTGTTAAAATGGCTTCAATTGAGCAGAAAATGCGAGAAAACTTCTGTATTTGAACTGACCGCAGCGCATGTCGGACTTGAAACTCATTTTCAAAGCACGCGGCAGCGCTGCACAAGCAACCGACGTGGCCGCTGAAACCACGTGATCCTGCCAAGCACGTCACGCCGACGGTGGCGCTGGCGTTTCCAGTGTTAGGCCTCGATGCCAATAGCACCGTTTGACGTGGATACACCCTTGTTAACGCCTAGTGGCATGTCTCCGCCGCGACGACTAACGCCCATGATAATGATTAAACCGTTGTGGTAGCTGAAGCTGTAAACATATATTTAAACACAGCGAATTGTGAATCCCGCTTAAGATGACATCAACAAGCTCATAATCAACACTGGTACCCGATGTGCACTTCTTCAAAACGTCGTAAATTAAGGATAGAAACGGCATGGTGTGCGCTTTTCTGTAATGGGTAACCGACGCATGTGCTTATGCATACACTACCACACTGCGTTTGAGCAACATGGGAGGCAGAGGTTCGTAGCTTGAGCCACAAACGCGTGCGTCCCGCTATCGTCTGTCTCGCTCCACCAAGGCATGACATTCGCCCGTCGAAATCGTGTCCATTATGTAACTGCGCAAAAAACGGACGGATGAGAGAAAAGCATAAACAGGCGTAGACTACCAGCAGAAGCTTCATTGCAAGAACAAGGCAATATAAAGGACAAAATAAATAGCAAGCAAGGGCAAAGAGGGATGAGAAGAAGCCAAGAGGGACCCATATCAACAGAAACCCAGGGATCATGAAACATAGCACGCCCGTCATACAGACCAAGATAACTTGGCTCTTTTCATGTAAAGCAACAGAGGGAACACTGTTGCCTTGTTCTTGCAATAAAGCTTCAGTTGATAGTCCGCGCCTGTCTGTGCTGTTCTCTCGTCTTTTATTCCCGTCCGTTTCTTGCGCAGTAACATAATCGATCATTACCAACTCGCCCAAAATACCACTTTCTGCAAATTGTGTCCTTTCTGCAGCAGGTATTGCAGCAGTTTTTTTTTAGTCGGTGCTCTCGCAATGGCGGCGGAGAAATCCCGTCGGGGCTTGTGGAAGCTGCACTACTCCGATGAGCCGGCGCACGCTAAGACGAAGTGAAACCCAAAGAAAGTAACTGCGTTTAGGGTGCCTCGGCGACGCCAGCGCGGCCAATGTCCCTGGCTGGTATCGAGACGCTTTAAGCATGACCTCTCATATCGCGCGCAATTTTGGAGTAACGGCTTGTAAGTGTCGATCGTGACTCATTACTTCTTTTCGCCTCTCACAGACGGCGGCACCACCCCGCTCCGCCCCGCCTACCTGCACCGCCAACAAAGAGCACCGTACGAGAGAGACTTTGTGAAAGATATAAGGTGCGTTCGTGAAGTGTCCAGCCATCTACTCAGGTAGCTTAGTTGGTTGAGCGTCTGGCGCTTACCGTCGTGGCTCGCAAGGTCGTGGGTTCGATTCACAGCTGCGGATCTCTTTCTTGGTTTTTATCATTCTCACCCGTTGGCGTCCATTTTGTCGACATCATATCCGTAACGGATGTACTTGGTGGACACCAGCATAAAACAGTTTCGTGTTAAAAACAAATGGCGTGTGCCTGCCGCATTCTAGGTGGTGTCCATCCAAAGCCTACAATACATGGCATTTCTATTAAAAGAAAAAAACGGTTATTCCAAGGTATGTGTGTATGTGCGTGCAGGCTGTATTCCCTAACTCTAAGAATAGCTACACTTGTGTACCTCATCATGACTTTCTCAGTCGAACAGTGGTTAAATAGAATGGTGAAAACTCCATGTTATCTGAGCTTCGAAATACAAACAGATAGCAGCATTTCATGTGTCTCACGACGCTTCGTTGTCTTCGTTGTATTTTTACGTAATATGCATTCTCAAATTCATAAGCACTGGATCCTCAATCGTGAGCAATAATGGCGCATTGTGCTGTGCGTGGACGCCTGGCAAATGGAGCAAAGTGCGGGTGCCGCAGTGCTTAATGGTGCAAAATGAACAGTGATGCAATAGAACGTAGTGAAGAGTTCGCAGTGTTGTGTCTCTTATCTTCCTACAGTACTGTTCTCCTGCGAATGGTTCAAAACATTGTATTTACAGGTGTTTCCCAATTTCCCTGTACATACCTGTTATATTTATGCTTCCCTTAAACAGCATGACTGTTTGTTACAGTAGGAGAATCTGTTGTAACTCATTTATGGCAGTGCCGGTATCAATGTCATGAACTCAACAAAAGTTGTGGGTCCATACATTATTCGGGAAACATTTTCCAGGACGCACGTAGAGGTGCCATGTAGGGGGGAAGTATATGGCACAACAAGAAATGCTCCTTAAGAATTTTAGGAGCATATTTAGCTAGTTTTGGCAAACTTCGCAGGAATATCCCCAGAAGTTTGTGTCAAACAAACGAAAAGTCTATGGTTACCTACAACAAAAAAAAAACTGTGAATAATATTCGTCATTAGGTGGAACTGAGGAATACAAAAAGCTCGGCGAATGTAACGAATAAAATCCTTATTGTTTTATTAAATTATGGGTCAGCGAATATCAAATGTTTAAGTGCGGAGCTGATTACAGAATGAACAGTATGTGCGGGCCGAATGGAATGCTTTTTCAATGCGGCGTGCACAATGGATTTCGCAAAACGAAGTCACAAGTGAGATGATAAAAGGTAAGTTTCTTGTACAGCGAATAACGTACAAGAACTTTAGGCGTCCTACTACACAATGGATTCACAGTAGCCCATATGCAGTTAAATAAAGGTGCCATAAATGAATAACTGCTCATTAACATCGAGAAGCAGGGACAACACTGTGCATGTCACCATTCCTCCCTACAACGAAAGCTACCGCTCACTAGACACACAAGGGGTGAAGTGTTACTAATCTTGTCGTCATAGTGTAATCCTGTAAGCTTGCTTTCTCTGTTCGGTGGCGCAATGACAACTGATCAGCATCGTGTTCACTGCGGGTGCTTGTTCGTAGAATAACGTTAAATAGCACAGTGTTTAGTTTTTGTAGACATGTCTTCTTAATTTTACAGTAAGGCTGTCTATTGCTAGGATCTCAAAAAATGTGTCCCAGATGTTGACAAAATTAACTATCCGTGCAGCATGGCCTAGCCATCTCTTGGAGGCGGCGTTATACCCGCGCCGTAGCATCGACACGAAGGTTTCTCGCCGTCTCTGGGGAATGGCGTCAAAACACCGCGCACGCGTCTGGAGCGTCAGAGCCAAGATATACGTGAGTTCAATGCACGTCATCGCACTAAATTGTCTCGGATGTCGGGCCAATGACGCTAAGCGCGCAAACGTTGCCCTTAAGGATCATTTGTTTCGCGAAGCGGGAACTGCCCGTGGGTGAATTGTTTATAACCAAAGAGAGCGTTTCCAGGGAGCCTGGGCAAGATGTCAATCGGAGTTGGTCGGCAATGCGTTTTGGTACTCTTGCGGTGATTGTGATCGCCTGCGGTTTGCGGGACACCTTTTCACGAACTAACCATGTGGTCAGGGACCATAATTTACAAGACAACTATTTGTTTTGGGCATATGGTACTGCCTAGCAAACTTGACTGATGTACTCTTAGAGTTTGTGAAATGCAGTGCTTCAAGAGAGCCAAGCTAATAAACGGAAAAAAATAACTCACGAAAAAATGAAACGCCACGGAAAACTATAAATAACAACACAAGACTATGTGTAGTTACCGAAAATGCTGCTCCATCGAAGAATTACTAGAAAACCCTTGGCCATTGTGGTCGACTTCTTAAACAGGTATTCAATACTCGGCTCACAGCGTGAGAAAAACGCGTATATTTCAGGCGTACAACCAAGCTACGCAAAGAAGAAATAAAATGACACGTTACTAATTAGATAAGAGCAGCGAATCAAGATAGCATTGAATACAAAACTATAAGGCATGCAAGGTCACTAAAATCATTTTTACTAACTGAAATAGCCATGTTGGCTCTCTTGGCTTGGGAAACGACATCTTTAAAATAAGACATACAGTGAAACAAGACATAAACATCAGCTAAAAATGCAGCATTCACCGGACTTCAGCAATTTCGCAGATTAAATAAATAAATAGTCACAAAGATATTGAAACACGGGTGGGCTTCTAATGGCTGCACTGCAAACAGAAGCATGTTTAACTTGTCGCTCAGCAGCAACTGGAGCATGCCAATGTGTTCCAGTTGCTCAATCTTGAAGTAGTTTTATGCCATTCCTCTTGTTACAACATATTGTGCTCACACCAGAATGATCCACATAAAAAAAGTCGGGAAGTTTGCACTAAGTCGCGCAAAGCTTCGCACAGTGAAGCACAGGCCCGTCGGCGCTCGTACTCCCCGTCGACCGATACGTGCAGTTTCGAGATGCGCGGCTTCTCCCTCGGGAGTACACACTTTCTTAGGAGGCACGACGGCTGTCACGGCACGATTGGAGGCAGCCAGGCAATGCACTGTAGAGCGGAGGTTGCGCGCGATGTCTCCGTCGGTGGGCGTGGCTTAGCTACGGCGAATGCGAGGCTTGGCCAGGTGGTTCGGTATCTCGTCGCTATCCTTTCTTCGTCTTTCTTTCAACTTATTAACGCGAAAGTGTTTTACGCCTCGGTTCACCATGAGTTTCATGACGTATTTCCGTCGGGGAAATACATGAGCTAAATGCACATGATCAGATGGTAAAGAAAAAAAGTGCCGCAGTTTGCATTAAGTCGCGCAAATCTTCGCACAGCGAAGGCCGGACCTATCGCCGCTCGTACCCCCCGCCGACCGACGCGTCTCTCTTCGGGATGCGCGGCTTCCTGTTTGGGTGTACGCAGCGAGGCGATGCATTATTGAGCGGAGGTTGCGCGCGATGTCTCCGTCAGTGGGCGCGGCTTAACTATTGCGCATGGGCGGCTTGGCCACATGGCGCTATGCGGTCGCTAGACGACGCAAAACTTGCTTCCTCTATCTGCGTCTTTCTCTCTGTTTCGTTTATCGTCTGTGTCTTTTTTCTTCTGCATAACTTTCTCTATATTTCTGTCCTTCCAGTATTTGTGTGTTATGCCTTACTTTTTCCCCTCCTCCATTTCCTCTTCTTCGCCATCACATCTCTCCTCCCCTTTGCTACACTACACAATACAATACTATGCTAGGCTCTGCTTGCGTGTCTGTATACCCGAGTGGTTAGGACACA
The DNA here is from genome assembly GCF_013339695.2 of Rhipicephalus sanguineus. Lineage (NCBI taxonomy): Eukaryota > Metazoa > Arthropoda > Arachnida > Ixodida > Ixodidae > Rhipicephalus > Rhipicephalus sanguineus. The sequence continues at coordinate 57,486,570 of NC_051183.1, forward strand.
CGCCTTCGGATTGATGGTATGCGGGTTCGAATCCCGCGTACCCTCAGTTTCCGTCTCTCAGTTTGTTTCGTTCTTTCTCTCTCTCTCTCTCTCTGTCTGTCTGTATTCGTTCTGAGGTACATGCACAATGGCACGTACCCGTTAAGGTGGTGATAGTTTTCAGCGATCGACTCACAAGGAAAAATTTGCTAACAGCTTGGCTCTTAAAAATTGGCGGCCATGCCACCCTGCGACCGTCAATGTCAAGAACCCAAGCTGTATCAAATACCACAAATGATGATGGGCGAGGATGGGGTAGGTTTTTTTTTATTACTTTAGCGTAATTGTAGTGGTAATCGCTTTGTGGTCGCTGTGGTAAATCGTGATTGGTACCACCACGATTTTCAGTGATGCGAACATGTTCGTCTCGTCAAGCATTGTATTCACGCTGTTCTTCTGGTGCTTTTGTTTCCGTGGTCAACCATGGCAATCTCGGAAGGCGCTGAATGAGTTGCTAGATGGCATTCCCTTTTACATATGAAAGCGGGAAACGCATGCTGAGAGGAGGAATAGTCCTTTCAAGTCATGCGGAGGCCTCGTGTGAACGGCGAAGAAGCTGCAACCTAGTCTTAACCCCGAACGCGTGAGAAGGGGTTCCCATTGTTGACAGACACCTTATCACCTATCATGCGGTTTTGATGCTTGTTTTGTGATTTTATTTATTGAAACGAAGACTGAACTCTGTACTGTATGCCTGATTGCGAAGAAAGATATGCTGCTTGCCTTCAATTGCTAAAGCTTACATCATTTCATAGTTCAGATCATTTGAGTTCTATGAACACAGTACGTGACACTATACAACCAGTGCCAAGAAAAAACTTGGCACATACAGGCATTTGCCTTTTGAGGACAATGCCGCTTGTGACTCTAGAGTTTAGACACGCGCCAGGCTGACTACAAGAAATACATTAGCGAGCGTACTGCGGCAAAAACGAGAAGATGAAATAGTCTTTGAACAGGACGCACCAAAAATTTCAGCTAAAACACTTATGAGTTTGGAGAAACGGAAGTGCTTTGCTGCCCAGCACGGTGTTCTGCTAGACACTGCTCGTGAGAGCTTCGCCGATGTAGCTCAGTCTACAAACACAGCAGTCTTAAGTGCGCAAGTGGAGCAAAAGATTACTGCAAACATCATACGATTCTCGGTAATCGTAAATTTCCATCTAAATCGGCAGCATGAACCGCAAACGAATTGAAATGTCATTTCAACATCTGATGCTTCCTTTAGCTTTTGATAAGCTGAAACATGGGTGTTTCAGCTTCAGGAACTTTCAGTTTACCAGACTTCTTCGAGAGCTTCCTTGAAGTTCGCTCAAGGGAAGTTTCACTTCACACTTTCACTTTACAGAAGGCATTTCCTGTGGGAACAATACCCTTACCTTAAGATACGACGCAAGAGCAGTAGTTGGCTAGCTTAGCGAGAACTCGCACGCGGCTGACGTTTGCAAAACACGCCTCCGGAAAGAGCGTGACCTCCCCCATAGAATCTGGCGCCAGACTAGCGGAGCCGTAATAACATCCCGCGCGCGCTCCGCTATGCAGGAGCAACCGTCGCACAAAAGGAGACGTCCCGACTCGAAGTACTCGAAGAAAGCGCAGATCAATAGTAGGCGCCCTGCGAAGCGTCCTGTTATCTACAACACGTGGCAACAAACGTAGCATTCACAAAGGGAGCATTCCGTTGCCCACCGTGTCAGTCAGCCTTTAACGAACTACGCAACAGAAATTTGCAGCAACCCTCCGTAAAGCAGCCTTCCCAAAACAAACGCTTTCGCGTTCTAACTGTCACTCCAATATGCTCAGGCATCTTGTAGGTGTTTTCTTTGCGAACGTACTGCTTAACGTGTGTAGATATGATACGTACATAATGTGTAGTGTTTACGCCACATTTTACGCATATGTACACGTCGAGTAAGTACGCGGTGCTTCAGAAGCCATAGCCCAATAAAAAAACACGAGCCAAAATGAGACAGGACGAGCAATTGAGCGCTTGTCCTCTCTTCATCTTGTCTTGTGTTCGTTTATTGCGGTCTGGTTTCTGAAGCACGATGAACTACTTACAGGCCCAAACTTCCTGCCTACTGGAGTACATACAAACCGTCTACAAAGAACTAAATGTGGTGGCTCAACTCGCAAGAAATGTGAATATCACTGCGTGAACCCTCTTAGCATCTTACAAAGCTTTTTCATTGCGTTGGTCAACTAGGGGATGAAAAGTCGATACTTTTCCACAAAACTGACGTTCCCTACAGTGCATGCGCTTCTCCATGCCCAAATCACACCCTCTCAATATGAAGAATAATCGCTGAACAGAAGTTGCAAGCAGTTCGCCGCTGTTCGTGGCGGCGGCACCGCTTTCGCTCGCTCTTCTACCGCTCGCTCGAGGTTTGCCGGTTCGCTGTCGGTCGCGGCGGCTGGCGGGCTTGGTCGAGCTGTACGGCGCCGCTCACCGAAAACTCGCCGACACGTTAGCAGCGCTATGGCGTGCTGGCTGCAGTGGCCACACTTGAGCGTTTGCGCTATGCCGCTCGAAATGCGTCTTTGATTATGTAAGGCATCACGGTGAAATTATTTGCATGACATATTTTCCACGTATTTGTCATGTGCGTGCCTCTTCGTCCTGTCTCTAACGTGTAGATAACTTTTCATGACTTCTTTTGCGCAGAACGTACAAGGACTTCGAAAGATGGTGGATTCCGGCACTACGCAGAGTAAGAACAGCTGCCAGATGAAACACAGCCAACATTACAGGTCTTGCAAAACAGCAGTGATATACCAGGTTCCGTTCAGCTGTGGCAGATCTTATGTTAGGCAATCTTGAAGATGTATAAACAACAGCTTGAGGGAGCATGACTCTGCATTACGTAGTTCGGGACGAACACATCTGGTGGACCATTGCAGGTCTTGTGGGTGTGCAAGAATTTTTAGACACAAAGATTCTGTCAACTCACAGGAAAAAAATTAACCGGGAGTTGATTGAAGCATTCCATATTAGAAACATGGGAGGAAATTGTGTTAGCCAAGCTTCCGTCACAATGTCCGATAAAGAATTCGACTTCTTGAAAGGCACGTGCAACAATCCGTCTGGAGATGCGTGAACTGCTCCTAAAAATAGAAAAAAAAGTTTGTTCTTTGCTCCTTATCATGACGTAGCGCTCAATAAGTTTTCTTTGGTTTTCTCGTATGTTCCCGGGTCCACCGGTGAGGGGCGTTTGTTATACGTGAAGATAAAAGTACAGTTCGTTGTTCAAAATAAATGAGTTGTGAGTTTGCGCCCGTCTTGTCTGCCTCTTTTTTCCTTGTGTCCGTGTACGTTTTGTGCAAAAGAAGTCACGAATGTGTACAAACTCGGCCAACTTTCAGTAGTGTAGATAACTATTTGCAATACTTTCGTGCTTTGAATGACACAGCCGTTGTGCACAACGTGCAGACTATTTTGTGGACTGGCGCGTGCAATGCCAGCCAGTTATCGCTTCCATTAGAGTAGCTTCACATAACGGACTCTGCGAGATATGACAACGTGGCTGGACCTGTGTTGTACATTTGACAGTGAATTGACAGAAAGAAAGCAAAACCTTCCTATGTATATAGAAAATTAAACATTTCATTTTCTCGCTTTTGTCTTTCGTTTTCGCATTCACTGCGATAGCAGTGAAGCACGGATGGCTAAATATTTGGTCGCGTGGTCTCTTTCGCACCATTTCTTGCTCACAGCGAAAAAAAACGCGCCGAAATGTTTAAGCATTGACTGGAGAAACTGGAGAAAATTATCCCTGGTGATTAACGGACCATCTGAGCTGGGGATAAAAATTTCATGCGCATGGGGCACTGGAATGAACCGACCATTCTTCTGGAGAGGTGCAATTTTGGGGACTAAGAGCTGCCCGGTAGGTTGTAAATATGCGCACTAAATGTAGCTCCATTGAGGTGATCTGTCGGGACTAAAAGTGAGCTTGTCGGAGTAACTGCATGAGAACTAACTGTTAGACCCGGTGCCGTTAGTCTTTAAAAGGGTTAACGGTTGTGCCAGCATCATTAGTCCCCAAAAGGAAGAAGCACACACCCGTTTAACACACTTTTGCCTGAGAGTGCACGCTTGAGACACCATAGCGCTATAAACAAACCCGAGGCAAAATGAAGACATGGGAAGCGCTTAAGCGCTTGTCCTTTTTTCAACTTATCTCACATCCGCTTATTGGGTAATGGCTTCTGAAGCAGGATTAATTATCAACGTGCCCAAATTTCATCCCTACTGGAGTAAACACGCATAATCTACAAAGATCCTAAATGTGCTGGCTGAGCTACAAGGTATACAAATTGTAGTGTGTCGCCGAATTGCACGGTATGAATAAAGCCGTTTATTGCGATAGAAAAGATATGGTTTGTCGTCGGCGTCATCGTCATGCCCCGCATATATATATATATATATATATATATATATATATATATATATATATATATATATATATATATATATATATATATATATATATATATATATATGTGTGTGTGTGTGTGTGTGTGTGTGTGTGTGTGTGTAAATAAGCCAGAACGAAATATATTATGGTAGAATTCTTTCCGAAGCGTGGACGCGAACAGGCAACCCCTCACTCCACAGACGGCTAGGCCACGGCCTTCCTCAGGATAATAATGGCGAGCTAATGCACCATTTACCGTTGGCGGTACGCAGATCTCGGGGCCATTTCAGCGGGTTCTCTGCATTACAAACCAGATGGCGCGTAGGGCGGGCTGTAGAGATCGTCGCCCTGCTCGTTGCGATGCGTACGGTCCGCTAACCCCTGTATATTTTTGATGCGTGAAATGCGCGTTTTAATTTTGAGCCTTTGAAAAGTTCGCTTCATAAAAAGAAAGACGACAAGGAGTGCGCACGTAGAGATGAGAACAGTGCTGAATGGAAGAAAACGACGACGAATACCCTCACGAGGGCGCGAGGCGCAAGGGTTCGCCGTACAAGTGGCCCAATAGGAAAACAGCACGGAACATATCAGGGGCCAATCACCTGTCAACACGGCAGTGGAGCTGTGTCCATTCGGGTGATGATAAGTTGACCCGAGATCAAGAAAAGCCTTGTGCACAGGAGATCACAGGAGAGTTCTAAGGGAACGAGACAAGAAGGTTCTCACCGGAACGGGCACTGAAGATGGCCGTCGGGTTGCGGACCTGAGCCACCAAGACTTCAACTGGCCGTGGCCTCCTGCCATCGAGTTTCCGTGCGATACCATAGTCATTGTGCGCGAAATCTAGCCCAAGTTCTGCGGGTTCCGCTGCCGGCAGGCAACGTAGAAGCAGCAGTTGGGCTACACGCCCGAGCTGTTCGACCAGCTGCATGGCCAGGTTGCCCTGGCACCTCAGCGCGGCACCCAGCAGCCACCGCTCACTCGTCAACGCCAGCCAGACACGCCAACTCAACCAGTCAAGCCTTCGCTAGTTGGCGAGACCGAACTCATATTCTTCCCCGCTCCGCCCCTCAGCTGTGTCAGAACTACACTGTAGTTTAGGTTATTGAACTTGCATTTTTTGTGGCGTTAGAAGCCTTTAACGTGTGCAGTGAACTTTTTATTAAGTGTTTACCTGTTCATAGTTAGTTTTCCTTAAGATTCCCATAAAACGTTTTTTGTGGTGTTTGTGAAACCAACGACTTTGTCCTTAATAAAGCTCTCTGACGCTCATCTTAGAGAGCTCTCGTAAACGGAAAAAGAACCTGCATCACAATATTACCCTTGGTACGACCGGCTATGGAATGCAACGTGGCCGCCGCCATTGTGCGTGCTGCTGTCTGTCACGGTTGTTATTCATAAGGTTTCCTCTTAGGCCGGCGCTTGGAGAAAGTCACGGAGCACGGCATTTCTCGGGAGCTTATGGCCGCGTGTTAAGGCAAGCGTAGAATGCAGCCGCAGACGGGTTCTCACTGGAACAACGGGGAAGCCTCGGGCAACTCTTTCTAGCGCGGTGCAGTCGGCAAGGGATAGCGCCTGTGTCGAGTTTTCCACCAAACCTCAGCAATCCTTATCCCGAACGCAGACATGAAAGTTTGTGCGAGTTCAAGGGAGCCGTTCGTCTCCCACTCGAGGTAAGCGACACTCCCCCCCCCCCCCCCCACCTTTATACCCTTTCGGACTCTCATCCGCGCCATCGGGTCGTCGGGGCATGGCACTTGGATTGTCTGGTTCATGACCTTCTTGCTGAAGGGAGAACGCCAGGTCGTCGAGCCATCCGATTGATGGAAATTGTGGACACCGGTTGCCTAGGTGCCTCAATGTTGTCTGGCTTGTGGCTATATAAGCTGAAGACTTATGTATGTATATTTCTCTCTTCTCTTCTGGATCCTCTTGATCTGATGTAAATAAATTTCCGTTCATCCGCACGAGCGCCTCTCCTCTCTGCAAGGGATGGGTCCGGTGACGAGGGCCAGCTACCAAACGTGGCCGACCGGAGCCAAGGTAGGACACCTTATACAGAACACCCTTATCTCGTGATCGGGGCACTCTCCCTGTCTTATGCTTTCACCGTAAAGCTCGCGTTGAAGTTAGACAGTGCATGAATGTCACTTCGCTCGCTGCAGCGGCTGCGTTTCCGAATTAAGAGCGCTCCTCAAACACAAAGGAGTAACCAGTGCGACACCTCTTAGTTTGCGTTCGTCCTGTGTATACCTGTGCGTTTGTTTAGTGCGTCCTTCTTTGTTTTGAGCAGCACGCTGTAAGTGTCGAGCTTGGAACGTTAGTAGTTCGTGCTCGTGCTGTGTGTGTTCTTTTCGTGCAGCCTTTGCGCTTGAGCAGCGCACTGCACTCTTCGAGCTGCTTGCCGTTCTTCGCGTGACATTGAAATTTGTTGCTATCGCATTCATTGTTTCGACTTTGCGGCGACATTATGACTCTTCATGTGTTGGTCGGCTCGAGGATAAAAAAGTGAACACCTATCCACAAGGCTGGCGTTCTCTACAATGCCTGTGCTTTTGCATGTTATAATTACACCCTCTGAATGCGATGAATAATCGTTGAACAAGGAATGTTGTTTCAGCCTACAATTCCAGAATTAAGCTCGTCTTTTTCGAAGCGTCGTCAATCCACGAACAACATGCCGCGGTTGCCTTGACGAAGGCATGTGCACTTATTTAAACTTTCCCTCCATGAACACTCCCTGTTCAAAAACTTTTCATCTCTTCAAGCCTCTCTCATCACCATCCCTTCTCTCTCGTTTACCTTGTCTACATGCATAACATGAAGGCTAATTCACAAACATACTTACTATATCTTGGCCAGTAAAAGCTTTCGTATGCCTTCCTGTGACCTCCCGCTTTTAGTTGTTCCGCCACGTAGCAAATATTCACATTACGTCGTCTGTTAAAATTGGAGAAATATTCTTCTCAATAAATCCCTTATTTGTACAGTCGAATCATGTATTTCTTCACAGTGGCCTGTCGGTGCTCTGCGATCACTTCGCCAAGATTGATGCTACTAGTGTTTGGGTACACCTTGTAAAGATCATCACCGTCGAAATTTGCGAGGGCAGGTGGTGGCTTCATTCGCTGTTTTATTTCGTCAAATGGCATGCTCTGATTCATATTCTGGAGCAGTGGCTTAGAGGTTTTACTATCCTCGTCAGCATTCAATAGAATGGCAAACAGGTTCACAAAAACAGAGGGGCCACGGGAAGACCTTTTTACATGCTGTAGCCGCTGCTGGAGCCGCTGCACTTATGCCGCTGCTTTACGGCAGCGGCATAAGTGTGCCTAATACAGTGATGTCTCATATACATATATTCCTTCAATGTATTGTTAATATCTGAGAATTACGTCAGTGAGGTTTTAAATTCACTCCACCTAGCAGTATAAGCGAAAATATATATTGAATATCTTGCGATTGGCATAGGAAAGAAACTGCTCACTAATGGGAAAGAGCATAATATTTTGCTACATAAATATCTCATTAACAATCACCCTTATTACTAACCCAATTGGAAGAATGTGTACAGCGCGGGGCTACTGAGTAGTTCCTCAATGCAGTTTCAAACTCCTCGCTACTCGCTCAGAAAGTTCACATAAGGCATGATGATATTTATGCACTATTTGCTTCAGGATGTAATACATGCGATTTTGGAAACAATGGAGCCACATCTGCATGTGGAGCGCGAGAGTGTGACTTCAACGAATCTGCACAGATTTCCGAATCAGGTGTACTTTATAATTTGAGCGAGTGCTCCTTCAAATACATTCGAAGAGCATGCTTCGTTAGATGAACAAACAATGTGTCGCAACCAATCAGTTCCGACTCCCAGGGTGGTAACGGCACCGATGGAGCCATCATTACGAACTCCTGAGAGCGTAACTGCGAAATGAGTGATTATGTTCCTTATATTTTGTGGGGGGGATTCTTCACTGCTGGTCGTCATACAGTGAAGCTCTGCATGACTTGTTGCTAGGATTTCTTCGTGTCCGCCAACAGCAAAATCCCCAGCGCCACCCGTGGACCAGTGGAGGAAATAATGCGTAAAGGTGCCTAAAAGCACACTGCATTATATGGGGAGCGGCGTGTATGTGTGTTTTTGTCTAGCGCCCCCAAAGGTTTGTGCCTGCGACGCTGAGAAGCATCCGCTCGCGCCACTCGTTTCCTCTGCGCATCTTGCTCACGGCATCCTGGAGTTCCGCGTTCAGGGGCCTCGGGTATACCCCGCGTCCACTTTTTGTAATGCGTGCTGTCCGCAAGAAAAAAACTGTGGACCGATTGCGGAAGTTGTGCAAAACATTTTGAGGTGCACAATGATTCTGCCGCTACTGCTTCCCTGGAAATCCGCCTTGACAGCGGGTATCCGCCTCGTGCGTTGCTGCTTTCAGTGGTACTGGTGGCGCCACCAACGGCGGACGGTGGCGATAGGTGGATATGCGCGGCTCATAGAAGCCGTGGGCAAAGCGCCTGTTACTCTTTGTTTTTCTATTCATGTTTCATTCTGGTTTGATATTTGTACTGCCGACGCTGCTCCACTAGACAACCATGCCGTCTGTTACGTCGATTGTTCTATATTATTTGTTTTAAAATGACAGGCCCATTTTTTTATGCGTGCGCGCGATGCACTGCGTACGTTTCTTACGTGCACGTGTCCAAGTTGTTTGCGTGATCTGTTAACACAGATGAAATAAAAATTGTTGCAGTACAAAACAGCATTCTTGTTTTATTGAACACCCCAAACAGTACAACAACAATGACTATTACGGCTGTATGCCTGCTTAAGAAACACACAAAAGACACGCGATTTTATCTTCGCCCAACACTCGTAGCACTCAACTAGGCCAAGAAAACCAAAATCTAACTTGCTGAATGTTTTAACAGTCGTCACACAGCTGCGTAATAATGCGTGAAAGTACTGTAGCAAATGACCAACAAACATTCACACAGCGTTTTTTTTTTGTTCACAGACCGTATTGACATATCAGAAAGTTCTAACTGCATTGCAATCACATATTTCGGAATATCTAATCACTTTCACCATTGAAGCCACAATCCAACACATGCGCTTTAAATTGAGCATGGCATTACTCAGACGTATATAGGAAATGCGCACGCGTGGCATTACTCAGATTTATGTAGGAAATGCGCACGCGTGCAATGTATCTCGTATGCTAGATTCTCCTTTGGTACGTGCAGCTCAAAATAAAATGCGATTCTAGAAGTAATGTTCGTGGAGTAGCGAGCATATAGCAGGACAACTACTTACAGCTTCACTTACCTTTGCAAAAACGGTATTCCAATTGCAATTCAATATTAACCGACGCAACAACGATAACAAGACGCTTGTTGCACACAGGCGTACCAGGTTGACGCTCGAGGCCAAGCGCGGTATTTTAAGTGTAGCACAATCATGCGCGTACAGTACGCTAGAATATTCTGGCACAATGTCGTCAAGCTTGCAGTCACTTCAGTGGTTCCCACGATGTCGCACCAGTCGACGTCCTCGCGTCATCAAACTGCTACGACGCCGAGAACTACGCACACACCTGACTTGGAAAAACGCGGTCTTGCAGGAGGCCATCTTGTCCCGCAACCAACGGACAAAAGTACACAACTGAGCGTCTGAAACATTGCCGTTGATGAGATGGCAGCTGAACGAAATCAGGGCTCATCGTCCGACGTGTGGCCACCGCCTTAACACAATATTAACGTTGCAACGTTCAAGGAAGACGCGACGAAAGCGACGAGCCCAGCCGGTCTTGTCGGGTGCGCTACAGGACAGTGCACAGCGCCCGCTCTCACGGCCACCGAAAGAAATAAAAGAAAGTGGAGAGAGGGGCACCTAGAAGCATCGCGTATCGGTGGAAGCAAGAGGAAGTGTTGCGTCGTCGGTGTGGCGTATTGTCGAGAGATGGCGCTAGTTTGTTTTTGCGCAACGAAATCGCAAACTTCATTCAAAATGCATGGGATCCTATGGGGGGTTGGGAGAGGGCACAACCGCCTTAGCCGAGCGGTGGCGCCACCATACCGATGCACGAGGCGGATATTCAACCTCTCTATGGTCTTAGATGGAGTAGGTAGAGGTAGTAAACCACCTCCACCTACTTTTACAGTGAATCTACATATGCTTAACTCAAAATGGCAGCCCATCCGTGTGACCGCTGAGAACTGCCTCAGCGCAAGCTTACGCGTCTGCGCCAAAAACTAGGGCGGAGAGGAGATTTGCAAGAAATTACTGAGGAAATAAACCGAGTAAATATTGAAATAGACCTAACTATGAGCCTACAAAGACAAAGATAACGCCGAATAGCATGCGCAAACATAGAAGAGTTAACGACTGAAAATCATACATTGATGTGTATGCAACAATATGTATAATTAAGACAATCACTAATAGAGGACCCTAATCTCGAAAGGGAAATTTTCTGTAAAAAAAGCATAAGCTAAGGCACATTCGCTACGCACTGCCTAATTATAACAGAACATCTGCAGCAGCTAATAAAGCCAAATGCGTACACTCACCACACACTGCCCGTTCTAACATGATGTTTAAATATGGAGGATAACAAAGCAACTAGATAAAAAATTGAGGACCACGCAGTGTAATAGAGTGGAAAATTATAGGAGTAGCATTAAGAAACCGGAGGATCGCAGATTGGATCGGGTGTCGAAATTGAGTAGCGGATATTCTAGTTAACATAAGGGAAAGAAATGGGCCTGGGCTGGCCACGTGATGCGTACGACTAAGAACAGGCGGATAGCATGAGAAAGAGAATACTTACCAAAAGATGGAAAACGCAGCCGAGGAAGGCGGAGAGTTAGGTGGAGAGCCGGAATTAAGAAGTTCGCAGGGATAAAATGGAATCGGCTCGCACAGGAATGCGTAAACTGGAGATCATTAGTAGAGACCTTGGTGCTACAGGGACCTAAATAGGCCAAATATGATTCTAATGATAGCAAGCTACACCATTGGGTCGCCAAACACGGAGGGAGCAAATGCAGTACAGTATGCGTGTAGCCGGAGCGTGTGCAATAATAATGTCGTGGGTTCGTGACGTCGACGAAGGCAGCAGTCGGCGTTTCCAAGATAGAACCCTGTATTTGCACGAACTTGTGGCCGCGAAACGTAAAGTCAAACTACAGCAATACACGCTGTGCACTGATAGCTGCCAACAGAGCGTCGACCGTCGATAAAACCGAACATCGCTGGGATGCGCCATCTTTTATATATCACGCATCGAACTTTCCAAGTCATATCACCGGTGGTCGCGCAAGCTCTAAAATAATCTTGACTGTTCACATCATGTGCGCAATCTTAACAAAATGATATACTATAATCTGGAAACTTCCCAGACATTCTGGCGCGCTTTGCGCAAGGCAGCAGGTACAGGTGCAATAGACCGGTAACGCAAAACACAGAAAGAAAAAGGGTGTGTGGCATTGCCCCCCTCTGAAAAGGCATCGTCCCGATGAATGTAACAGAACATGGAAGGGGAAAACAAGTGCATACACAAGGGAAGCACAATAATAAAGCAAGAAAGTGCAACACGCAATAAGCACATGCAAAATTACAATAATCAAGCAAAAGGTACAATCCTCACGTTTGCTAACGGCCATAAAACGGCTTAAGGCGCACGACATGTACGACTTCAGCTCGTGCACGACACCGTTGAGAGTTCGTAATGCCGTCGGGGATAATCTCATAGTCCAGAGCGCCGAAGCACCTTGTATGGCCGGAAGGCGGCGTATCAGTGTCCAGACCCACACACGGTCACCGGGCTGGTATTCCATGTGGCGTCGCCGAAGATTGTTGTGACGGCTGTCGATCCTCTGCTGGTTCTTGATACGCAGGCAGGCGAGTTCTCGAGCTTCTTCGGCAGGTTTCAAATAAGTAGCGACGTCGAGATTCTCTTAGTCGGTGGTACCTGGCAGCATTGCGTCGAGCGTCCTTGCCAGGCTCCTTCCGCAGACCAACTTGTACGGTGACAGCTGTGTCGTTTCTTGTACTGCTGTGTCGTATGCCAAGGTCGCGTACGGAAGGATGGCATCCCACGTCTTGTGCTCGACGTCGACGTACATGGCCACCATACCCACGATGGTCTATAAAATTTCGGTGAGGCCGATTGTCCGTGGGCGGTAGGCGGTGGTCTGGCGGTGGCTTGTGTGGCTGTACCTTAAGATCGCCTGAGTAAGCTCCGCAGTAAAGGCCGTACATCTGTCGGTGATGAGAACCTCTGGGGCGCCAACATCGACGTCCATGGCCAGCATCACCACGATGGTCTTTAGAAGCTCAGTGAGTCCGTTGGCCCATGGGTGCTAGGTGGTGGTCCGGCGGTGGCTTGTCTGGCTGTAGCTAAAGACCGCCTGAGTAAGCTCCGCAATGAAGGCCGTACCTCTGTCGATGATAGGACCTCTGGGGTGCTATGATGCAGGATGACCTTCTCGCCGAAGAACTTTGCGAATGACCTCGGTGGTGCTGCCTTTAGGCACGGCCCGTGTTTCGGCGTAGCGAGTGAGGTAGTCGATAGCTAGGACGATCCACTTATTACCGCAAGCCGACATTAGCAACGGCCCCAGGAGGTCCCTCCCGATCTGCTGGAACGGTCGCCGAGGTGGCTCAATCGGCTCAAGAAGGCCTGCTGATGTTGTTGGTGGTGTCTTGCGTCGCTGACAGTCTCTGCATGTCCTTACGTAGCTAGTGACGTCGGCGGGAAGGCGCGGCCAGTAGTACTTTTCCTGTATTCTTGCCAGCGTTCGGGAAACACCCAGGAGTCCTGCCGTCGGGTCGTAGTGCAGGGCCTGGAGTACCTCTGGCCGCAATGCTGAAGGCACCACGAGAAGGTACTTTCTTTTATGTGGTGAGAACTTCTATGGGAGAATTTCGTTGCGCAAGAACAACGACGCCAGTGCTCCCTTGAATACCTACGGAACGACGGTGGTCTTGCCATGGAGGTATTCCACAAGGTCTCTGAGTTCCGGGTCAGATCGCTGTCGTTCAGCGAAGTCGTCGGCACTTATGGTTCCCAAGAAGCAGTCATCATCCTGGTCGTCCTGCGGCGGCAGGTCACTGGGGCACGAGACAGGCAGTCGGCGTCAGAGTGCTTTTCCCAGACTTGTAAACGACGGTAATGTCGAATTCCTGAAGTTTTAGGCTCCACCGTGCGAGACGACATGAAGGGTTCTTCAAGTTAGCTAGCCAACACAAGGCGTGGTGGTCGCTCGAAACATTGAAGGGCCTGCCGTAGAGGCAGAGGCAAAACATGGATGTAGCCCAGATGATTGCTAGGCACTCCTTTTCTGTTGTGGAATAGTTGGTTTCTACCTTTGATAGTGACCGGCTAGCCTAACTGATGAGTCTGAGTGTGATGACCCTTTCCTGCACGTCAGTCTTCTCCACACGGACGGCGCGGAGTCCGACGCTGCTTGCGTCGGTGTGGATTTCCGTATCGGCTTATTGGTCGAAATTCCCTAGTATCGAAGGCATCTGATGTCGTCGATTCAGTTCTTCAAATGCTTCGATTTTCACCATTTCTCACTTTAATGGCACGTCGGTCTTCGCTGGGTGCGTTAGCGGCTTGGTGCTTCGTGAAAATTCCTTCCCGAAGCGCCTCTAATAGGAGCACAAGCCAAGAAATCGGCTTACGACCTTCTTGTCGGTGGGTAGCGGGAAGGCAGCGATGACAGCTGTTTTCCGCGGGTCTGGGCTACCCCCGACCTTACTGATCACGTGATCCGAACACAAGAGCTACTCGAACGCGAAGCGGCACTTTTCGGGCTTCAAGGTGAGTCCAGAGGTCTCGATTGCTTGAATGCAGCTTCAAGGCGGCAAAGGTGTTCGTCGAAGTTTGAGGCAAACACAACGACGTCCTCCAAGTGTACGAGGCACGTTTGCCACTTCAAGCCGGTGAGTACTGTATCGCTAACACGTTGAAAAGTCGCAGGTGCCGGGCAAAGACCAGAGGGCATGACTTCAATTCGAACACGCCGTCTGGTGTTGTAAAGGCAGTCTTTTCTCAATCTCTCTCGTCGACATCGATTCGCCAGTAGCCGGTCTTGAGGTCCCTCGACGAAATCTACTTCGAGTTGTGGAGTCGATCCAGGGCGTCGTCTATTCTTGGAAGAGGATACACGTCTTTCTTCGTGGCATTCTTCAGGCGACGATAATTGACGCAGAAACGTAGGGTTCCATCTTTCTTCCTGACTAACACCAGAGGTGACGCCCACGGAATCTTGCACGGCTTGATGATGTCTTCGCATAGCATTTTGTGGACCTGTTTCTTAACGGCCTCGCATTCTTGCGTAGAAATTCGGTACGGGCTCTGGCGGATTTGTCAGGCATTCCTTCTGTTACAATGCGATGTTTCGCAACTGGGGTCTGTCGAATTGTCGACGACGACGAGCAGCGGTCCTTGAATTGCAAGAGCAGGGCTGTGAACTGGTCTTTCTTGTGCTTCGGGCGGCTCGGGTTGACGTCGAAATATGGTTGGGGACCTCGATCCGTCGAAGCAGGTGTGATAGCATCGATGAGGGCGAAAGCATTGCTGGCGTAGGGTACGCATTTGGGAGGGTTAATTCATGACTACGAGTGAAAACAGCCCTAAAGAGACGGGACAACAAAGGGCCCGAGACCGCGGCGCTGGTCACTAAGAACACGAGCTCCGTGGTCTGGTGTCCTTCATTGCCCCGTCTTTTTAGCGCTGTTTTTCACTTTTAAGCATTGCTGGCGTCCACAAATTCTTCGATTTAGGAGACCGTTGTACATATGTTGAGGTGCCTACATTTGTGGCTGAGGTTTGACAGCACTACCTTTGCTTTGCCCGCCCGCCTCATCACGCACCTCAACTATGCCTCTTGCGACGCAAATCTGACGGTTCCGAAGCAGATGCTGATCGCCCTCGATGACGCCTTCAAAGTCTGCGGGTTCTCCGGTGCCGACGCAAATGATGACGCTGGAGAGAGGCGGAACGGCCACGTGTTCTTTTATCACATTCAGTACGTAGTTGCCTGGCGTGGTGTGGGGTGGCAGGGCTTTTTCTGCGGTTAGCGTTTTTGACTCAGACCTCACACTGATGACGGCGCCGTGGAGACTTAGGAAGTACGTCCCAAGTATAACATCCCTGGAGCAATGTTGTAAGATTACAAAGTTCTTCGGCTTACTGGGAGCGCGGTAACACACAACAGCTGAAGGAAGAACCAGAGAACACGAGCGCTTCTTTCGGAAGATTACAAAGCTCGCAGGATAAGTCCGTTTTCGCATAGTGACTCTTGCGGTGCAGACTCCAGCCGGCGTTATTAGATGGCCTCCAGCGGTCCAGATTTCGGGGCCTTCCCAAGCAGTCCTAACTTTCTCAACGTTGTGGCAAAATGTCCACTGATGACGGGATAGTCGGCTTCAGTGTTGACGAGAGCGACGACTCCGTGGCCTTCGAACAGTGCGTGGAAGTAGCTAGTCCGTCGCCTTGAGTTCCGGTTAGGTCGCAGCGTCGAATCACGGCTATGTCGGTTTGCTCCGCTGTTTCCACGTTGCGTCGTCATTTCTTCCTCGGGCCTCGAAGTTTCGACGTTAGGGGTTCGTTCGGCTTGCCGCATGTTCTTTAAATTTCGTCGTGGCGTCGTCGTCTTCGGCGGACGATCTTCGATATTTCGTCGTACAGCAACCACACCTCTATCCGTTGCTGCCCTTAGTTTTCCGGATGAGGGCTATTTGACCGGCCCCGGGCTCGGCCAGTTTACTGGCGGCGCTGCGGTCAGACATTGCGGCCTGGCGACGGCGAACGGGAGCGTTGTCCGGGCGTCCACTGTGTTCCTGCGAGGTAGTCGGTGATGCCGCGTGGTCTTTCACCCCGCTGTGGACGCGGCGCATCAATGGCGAACCAACGCAGTCCCTTCTGTCGGTACTGGCAGCGGCGGTAGGTGTGGCCAGCTTCTCCGCGATGGTAGCAGAGTGTGCTGTGGTCGGGGGCGCACCAAACGTCGAGCTTCATCGGCGTCAGGCTGTCAGGCTGGCGGGCGGTACGACGTCGGTGGTGCTTGCCGGTTGAACTGCTGGGGCGGCGCGGTGTCTTGACGTGGGCGAGGAGGGGAGCGTTCCGTCGGGCTGCAGCCGCATAGCTCATTGCTTGCAGCTTCGGCTGCGCTGACTCGAAGGTGCACAGCGACTGCTGCATTTCCTCTCGGACGATGTCTGCAATCGAGGCAACTTGAGGCTGGTACGACGGGGGCATTCGACGGAGTTGTTCGCGCACCACGGCCCCTATGGTCTCGCGCAGATCGTCGGAGCCGATGGCTTGAACCGCTGCGCTGTCTCAGACCACGCGGCGGCTGTACTGGCGGGCTCGTATTTCCAGCGTCTTCGCAATGGTCTTTGCTTCTGAGACAAATTCTTGGATGCAGCTTGGTTGGTGCACATCAGTCCCACGAAGAGCTTCTGCTTGACTCCTCGCGTAAGGTAGCGAACTTTCTTCTCATCGGGCATGGCAGGGTCAGCGTGGCGAAACAGTAGGGTCATTTCCTCTGCGATGATGGCCACGCTTCCGTTTGGGAATTGGACCCGTGTCTCCAGCAAGGCTGAGGCCCTTTCCTTTCGGACTACGCTCGCGAACGTCTCCAAGAAAGCACTGCGAAAGACGTCTCAGGTTTGAAGGGTGGACTCTCGATTCTTGAACCAGGTCCTTGCTCTGTCTTCCAGGTAAAAGTAGACGGGGCGCAGCGTGTTTTCAGAGTCCCGTTTGTTGAAAGTTGAGAGCCTTTCCAACGTCTCGAGCCAGGTTTCGGGAGACCAGGTGGGAGACCTTGCTGCCCGCGGCTGGCCCGCTGTTTGATGTAGATGTGTCCTTGATGGTGTGGGCTTGGCTCACTGCTGGAGGGGCAGTTCGGTTCATGGACCGGGAAGTGAAGTCGACGAAGTCGACGAAGGCAGCAGTCGGCTTGTCCAAGATGGAACTCTTTATTTGATGTACCTTGTGTCCGGGAAACGTAAAGTCAAGCTACACCAATACACACTGTACACTGATAGCGGCTAACAGAGCGTTGACCGTCGAAAAACCGAACATCGCCGGGACGCGCCGTTTTTATACATCACGCATCGAATTTTCCAGCCTTATCACTGGAGGTCGTGCAAACTCTGGAATAATCTTGACTGTTCGCGTAATGTGCGCAATCTTACAAAATGATATACTATAATCTGTAATCTTCCCAGACATTCTGGCGCGCTTTGCGCAAGACAGCAGCTACATGTGCAATTGGCGGGTAATATAACACAGAGAGAGGAGCGTGTGTGGAAACAAAATAGAGGTGCGCTCTTGGCTGCGCCAATGGGACATCGATTCTATTTGTTGCAGCCGAGCTTGTGGGCAGAAGCAGTGCCGCTCCGATTTCGCCTTTGGAAGGCCACTTTGCATTAGTTCTCCCGAGGTGCCGGCGGCTTAAGAGCAACATCGTCAAGAGTTAAAGTGGGAAAACCTTGTCGCCGTCGAGGCACCAGCACGAACACCATGTTGTCAGAGCGGGTCCGAAAGTCGAGTGCAAATTTTTAATGAATCATCGGGGTTAACCTAGTGAAAAACAACGGGTCACATGTTACAGCTTCGCTAGTGAACTATTTTGCAAAGTGTATGGGCGGTGATTTGTTTAAGGAGCTCAGCCAAGAAGTGCCTTGTACTGCAGAATAGGATGTTCCTGGTTTAAACACACCTTTGGAACACACCTGAACTCTCTATGTCTTGTGGAAATTGCTTGACCATTCATTCAGTGTAGGCAACCGCAAGCCTTATTCTTGAGCAGGATCAATCATCTTGAGGGTTTTTTGCATGGTGCACTATTACACAGTAGCCCCGTAGCCTGAACGTGTGCGCATTGTGCTTTGATACTCTCATTAGGCGTCTCGTAACGCTTTACCGTGTTGTGGGCGGCAAGACCCGATGTCGTGTGTGCGCAAAAGGTCTGTGAAAGTTGGGAACATGCTGCGACTCTGTGAGCCGTCTGTATGGGCAGACTGGGCAAAGCGCAGGGTGAAATGGCTTCTTTATGTAGTGCCGTCTTATGGCGCTTTGAACGATTGTCTAGACTGGCGCTTGAACTCAAATGAGCCATGCAGATTTCGGACCGTACATTACCGACCATAGAAAATCTCGCATAACAACCCTATCCTGCAGCTCGTGAATCGGCCAATGCTACTCGATGTACACCCTGAACTACAGTTGCACTGTATTACCAATGAAATAACATAGTCAGCATACGAGCTTACCCAATATAATCTGCGCAGACTTGTGAGAATTCGTATTGGCACAATACATTAGCTCGTGTTGTTGGCTAAAATGGCAAAGGCGGCTGGTTCAGGAAATATTTAAACATCCTGCAAGAACATCACTCAATGCCTACTTGATCTATCGGGTATAAAAGAGGATATTAGTGTAAGTTCATGATTTTATACAAGCTCTTTATCGTAGTAGCAAATGTAAAGAAACTCTAGGTGCATTTCTTGCCGTCGACGTCGCCGTCAGGTTCTGTATGAAGTCGAAGGAAGATAATTCAGGAGCCCTATCCCTGTCGGGGAAATGGCTGCAAGCGAAGCTTGTCGCGGGTGCGCCTGACCTACTGCTTTTCTTTCCTTCTTCCTTTCGCATTGCGCAATACTCCCTCCCAACGTGAGCACTCGGGTTTATTTTAGGTGGTGGTATGTCCGGAAAGTTGTTCTCGTGCTGAACTGGCATAGCGTCTTTGGCGTTCTTTCCAGCGTTCGTCACCCTCCAGAATGGCCCAACGAAAGGACCATGGGTGGTCATGGAAACGAGCTTAGGAATTCACTTTTGTCGAAGTCGGAAATCATCTGAAAGGTAAATTCCTGATATTAACCTTACGCGTTGTCCATCAGATCAATTTTACTCGGCGAGCGCGAAATACTCCATAAAGCACCCAAAGAAATTTACTGCTTCCAATTGTTCTTCGCATAGTAGGTACAACGCATTCGTATTCTTCAGTACCGCTCATATTCGGCATGCGTGAGCGCATGGCCTTGTGGTCAAGGAACTAGCTTTTTGACCGGTGGCTCCTCCGTTCAGAGCACCGCCCCGGCAAAAATATTGCTTTTTATTAAATGCAAAGCATTTCTTAGCGAACCTCAGGTACTTTGGCCGTTTCTATCTATATATCTATCTATCTAGCCGCCTACGCCTGGGCGCTCTCCTGGTCGAACCCAAAATTTGTAATATACCAAAATTGGCATTGCAGGGGATGAGTGTATGACAAACATAGTTCACTGCTCATGACATGAATAACGAAAAATACCTGTCGCGTACGTCATGAAACCCTTTCTCTCAGTCACGCGTCGCACATACCCGCATACTAGAGTTCATATTATGCGGGTATGCGCCACAAATGATACAGAGCCTCAACCAACACAGTAACCGCGAACACACAGTGACAGGTTTACTGGGACAGCCCCAAAGCATGTGAAATAGGTCGGCCCGGGGGGCCCGGCACAGCTTGCACTCAGGTGTAAATATAGTAGGAGAAATATATGAGTAGAGAATTGGCGTCGGAAACGAGCCCGTCTGGAGTTGCCTCCGTAGAAGCTCCTGTCGTTTGGTTAGTGATTCGTTCCCTGGGGGATACTGAAGTCTGGCCAATCGATAATACTGTGTAATTTCGTGATACGTCACCATACGGTCGCGTGTCGACCACCCAATTTCCTCTATCTCATTCCCCGTTCCGACCTGGGTTGAGCCATGGGCTCGGGAGGCGAAAGCTCGAGCCTGTCGGTGGGCGGCCTCATTACCAGGGAGTGAGGAGTGGGCTGGGGCCCATATAATTTGGACAGTGCATCGTGGCCCTACAGGGCTGGCAAATTACCACTACGCAGCAGTGGGAGGCCACACTGCTCAGCTCCGACCCTGCCGTGCAGGTCTGGATCACGGGGCGGGCAGAGGCAGCCGCCAAGGAGCAGGGGCTCTTGGCCGACTAGCCGTCGTCGCCTCCCACAATCGAGGAAACCATTGGTTTTCATTAAAAGGTTTTGTTCTCTCTCTCTCTCGCACAGTGACACGCAATAGTTGTTGGGGACTTAAGTCCCAAAACCACGATATGATTATGCGAGACGCCGTAGCGAAGGGCTTCGGAAATTTTGACCATTTGGTATTCTTTAACGTGTACCGAGATCGCATAGTACATGGACGTCTAGCCTTTTGCCTGCTTTGAAATTCGACCGCCGCGGCCGGGATCGCACCCGCGACCTTGGGGTCAGCAGCCCAGTTCCGTAACCGCTACACCAGCGCTGTGGACGCAAGGAAAGTGAGGAAGTTGAAGACAGAACACCACTGGAAGACGCTCAACTACAGTCCACTCGTCCAGGTGGTCCGAAATGTGGACCACGTGGATTACGCAAAAACCGGGGTCAATGCTTCCTACAATAAGTCTGCCGAAAGAACCAGGCCTCTCATCATTACCGGTGACTTCTACATTGATTTATCAAGACCCAACAACGCCTGGTCCTTATACTGCGTGAAAGACGACTTGGATGTGGACAGAGCATTAAAGGACCTTGCTGTCACTTCCAGGACAGGAGAAATCATAGATCCATCATCGTAAGAGGCGTCCAGGATTTGCACCAGCTGTGCTATACCTCGCATTTCACTACACTTAGACCCCTCGAAGCCGCGATTCCGAACGGATCCGATTAACAAGTCCGGTCCAGTTGCTGGTGCTCACTGGTGACGGTATGATGGCCTTGTTAAAGAACTATCACGAACCTTTTATACACATACACACGGGTTCGTGAAACGTGCGTGCGTTCTCCGTTATAACGGACAGGTGGAAGCATAACAATTGTAACGCAACTGTAACAACTGCAACTGTCAATATAACATACGTGCAGTGCGCCTGCGCGTGTCACTCTGCTGTGTATATATCTCGGGATACTTTCCTGAATGCAGTTTAGTTGAGAGCGACGCCTGTCGAGTGCATCTGTGTTCCTTCTTTGTGCTTTTCGGGTTCGCGCTATCCAGTATTGAAGAATATGAGCACTACATATCAGCTTACTGCGTCTAGTGTTGGTAACACCCATGTTGCTGTTGGCACCGTTACGCAACTGTAAACAACTGGTTATATAGTCGGCGATAGTCGGCTATCCTCGCACGTTTTCACTCGCGCAAGGATCATACGACGTGCGGGGCCATGTTATTAACTTCTCACTTAATAGGGAACGCAACGGCGGCGCCGACGCCGACGCCGACAATGTCCTTACAGTGTCCACATAATTTCTGTCGGAGTAAAATTTAAAAATTATATATTTTTCGTTCGTGATAATTGCATACAATAAACATCACAACATATAAAGACAATCTCGTTGCCACCATCACGATAATTTTTCTTTCCTGATTATTCTTTTTTTGCTAAAGCTCAATCAGCTACATCTCTGATGTGCAGTATTAAGTCATTCATTAGGTAAATTGTGATAAGCTGTTGTCCATGAACATTTTTTAAAGCACAGAACTAGGATGATTAACGCAGTAACGCGTACGGATTACGTTCTAGATGTAAGGGTTCAACTGCTACATTGCAAAATGAAAGTTCAATTGGAAATATTATATTGCTACAGAACAAAAGGGTAAATTTCGGCATGAATCCGTTGTTTTGTATTACTATATTTCGTATCTAGGTTTAAAACGCACATTGAAGAACGCATTTATTCATATACCGCATGGCAGTACTTCGACATTGGCCTAACCTTTCTGATGACCAATCCTCTTGTAGCATTGGGACACCGAGGGAGATGAAAAAAGGAAGGCTGGGAGGTTAACCAGCTATTAGCACCTGGTTTGCTACTCAGCGCTAGGCTGGGGGAAAATGGGCAAAAAAGAGGGTGTAGAGACAGAGAGCGAGAGAGGAAAAACGCCAGGCCTGCGAGGAAAGCGCAGCACAGTAACAGCGAAAGCTGGAAGAGCGGCATTTCTAGGGCCGGTTATACTCTCTTGTGGCTACTAATACAAGTACACTAGCAACGTACCCACTACGCCACAATTCATAACTTTTGTGAAGTTGGGAAGCACCCACCACATTATTCGTCATTCTGCGGAGAGGCGAGGTACCATCTGTAAGGCATTATGTGCACATTGTTGATGCGGTGGTTCATGACGATGACGAATTATGGCTGAGCCCTTTGTAATGGTTTGGAAGCTTTAAACGACCAAATAGTTACGTAATTCGCATTGTGTGACGCCCGGTCGTTATTTAAATCTCCCACCACACTTTATAGCATACGTTAACGTGAGAAAGAGAGAGAGGGGGAATTAGCTTTATTGAGACCCTGAAGAAATGTATCATGGGAGACTTATGGGCTTCCTTGGCAACAAACCGAAGTGAACTTGCGAGAAACCCACGACGGTATAATTCATCACAATTTTTGTGAAGTTGGGACGCAGTCACTATGCTACTTTTCCTCATTCTGCTAATAACCGGGGTACCCACTAAACACTTGTAAGACATTATGGGCACTTTGTTGATGCTGCGGCAGATGACGATGAAGAATTGTGGCAGAGCCCCTTGTAATGTGTTGGAAGCATTCAACAACTCACTCGTTGCGCATTTCGCATTGTGTGACGCTTGGTTACAGAATTCTCGTTGTGTAACGCCTGGTTGTCATTTTACTCTACTACCACATTACATTATGTATGTTAATGTGGTTTCTTCCCGGCATGAAGCCTGTATAGGGTCTTTATGCAAAGCAGTTTCAAGCACCGGCATTTCTCTGAGGTAAAATACTGGGCTCCCACGCAGAGCTCCCAGGTTTGAACCTCGTTCCATCTTGGATATTTTTTTTCTTATTTCGTTTTTTTTTTTCGCGCGATAGTGGTTACGGACGCCGCTGGCTGCGGCGGCGTACAACTACGGCGCCAAAAACGGCCATTTTTCTGATCTCATAACAGCTTTCGTTGCAACAGAGGGACAGAGAGGTGAAAAAAAAAGCATGGCTGATCCCTCTGTCATAGGAGTCGGTATAGCACGAAAGTAAAATGTGTCTTCACAGACGTAGTTGAGCGTTTGTTGTGCATTGTTTCGCCCCGAGGGCGAAGGAATGAATGCTATATCAACAAGTTGTAATGTCACGCGAAGAACAGCAAGCACCTCGAAACTTGCAACGCGCTGCTCAAGCAAAATTGACTCACGGAACGAACGTACACGGGATGAGCACGAAATAACAACTGTCACAGCGCGACAGATAAAGCTCGCTAGTCAAATACAAAGGAGGACGCACGAAACGAACGCACAAGTATACTCAGGATGAGCGCGAACTGTCACAGTTGTAACCTATTTATTTGTGAGGAGCGCGCTCCTTTCGCAAAAGCGGCCGCTGCACTGAGCGAAGTGGCCTTCGTGCTCTCTGTAACTTCAACGCAAACTTGCGGTGAGAGCGCAAGACGTACAAGATAAGCGCATGCGCACTAGTGACCACGCCCTGTAGAGCTCATTTTCCTCTCTCCGTTTTTTTTTCGTTTGCTTTCTACGATGATGTAGTACCAACAGGCCCAGAATGCCACTCTTCTCAACATACATAAAGTTTAGTTGAAAGCCTGCGTGATGGTGGCGCAAGCCGGCTACAAGGACACGCAATGCGCCTGTGAATTGGCTGTAATAATTACGTGTTCAGTGCTGTGGCGTACCTTCGTTGCTTGGAGTCCCAGACTTGCGGATGTCCGGTTCGCAAGTTAGTTCAAAGATCCTATTTTTTGGAGGTAGGAGTAAAGAGATTGTTTCGCAGAAATTCCGTTGTCGTTGTCGGTGCCGTTGGTTGTAAGCAAAAACCAGCGTTGTCCGTGAGCAAAAAATATCGAAAGAGATCTAAATAATGCAAATAATGAAATATTCAGTTTGAGCGTGAATAGAACCCAGGCCTAAAACGTCGCAAGCGGGCATTCACTCACAGAGCCACGCCCGTGCTTTAAGTTGCTTCGAAAAAAAACACTATATGAAAGTTAAGTAGTGCGAGGAGCGTAATTAACACGTGTAATATCGCGTGGCAGAAGCGTAGAATTTCACCAGGCATCAAAACATATGAGTTGCGCATCGAGTGAGTGGTTTAAAGTCATGTCCATCGAAAAGCGCTCAGGCATACTAAATCATCATCATCATTATCAGCAACAGCATCAACAAAGCGGTCAGATGCGCGGGTGCACGTGTGGCCTTACGGACGCGTAGTGGGCACTTTCCCTATTGACAGAACGAACAATTATTGCGTGGTGGGCCATTCGCAACTATACTTCCCGTAGGCATTCTAGGATAGTTTGAAAGGGCCTATGTTAAGCGCACAGAGGTTCCTCTCCTTGTGGCACGGCTGAGGCACACACCTAAAACTGAAGCAGGCTAGCTATTGAGGAGGCGATGCGAACGGGGCCCGATCACGCTATCGCGTTCTACTCTTGGAGGCGAGGCTCAAGAGTCGCCCACATTTTTCTTCTAAGACAACTAATGACCAGAGATTAAAGACTGCAAATGTGTGTGCACGCCTTTCGCCACGATGGTCACCAATGAAGGCTACAAATGAGATCGTACCTTGGTTCGAAGTCCCGCATCACCTCTTTGCGGTCAGCTAAACTGCTTCACTGGTCATCCGTCTTCAGAGAGTAGAATGACTGACAGTTTCTTCAAGAACAATTTAAAATTGATATTCTTCATCCCGACCGCGGCTCTATCGGCATCTTTCTTTATGACCTTTTGTTTTCTGTTCACATCAGAGAAGCGGAAGTGCTACACTTTACCTACTATGATACCCGCCATTTAGCTGACTCAAGTGACGCATTCACAAGCGTCATATGCCACATAATAATCATTAATTGAAAATAGCAGCACGTCGAGGGGTTCGCTAACCTCGACAACCTTCGAAGAAATGGCAAAAATGTCCCCAGAAGGCGCGAAAGCACTGGACCGTCTTCTTGTCGGCTGGTGCAAGAGGCTGCGGCAACAACACGTGTATATTTAGGCGCACATTTGTAAGAGGTGTTATAAGATTGCTCAAAGGAAAACATGGCAGCAAAACACCATAAAAACCAGCCGCATCGCTACTAACCGGATGCAAAGAATATGTGAAGTGCACAACACCGGCGAATTGCGCCATAATGTCGGCGTGGTCGTCTCTGCCCTCTTTTGGGTGTAGCCTTGTAGACATCAGAGCCATCCTTTTAAAATGAGACACTGTGATATAAGATGTGTTGCAACAATAAGAACATGTGGGTTTTTAACGTGCCAAAACGAGCATATGATCATGAGGCACGCCGTAGTGGAGAGCTCCGGAAATTTTGACATCTCAAGTTATTTAAGGTTCGCCTAAATGTAAGCACACGGGCCTCTGGCGCTTGGCCTCCATCAAAATGCGATAGCTGTGGCCTGGATCGAACCCGCGACCTTCGGATCAGCAGCCGAGGACCGTAACTACTGCATCTCGGAGGCGGACAGGGGGTGTTAAAAAGAAAAACGAGATATAAAGACAAAGAAGCCCTCCTCACTTACTATCATCTTTTTAGAAGCACGGAAGCTTGGGCGAGTTTGTAAGACATCATGGCACAACTTCAAAGCGCTAAAAAACAGGGACAAACGAAAAAGAGAGGACACGACGAGCGCTAATCGTGTCCTCTCTTTCGTTTGTCCCTGGAACAACGCAGTTAACCGCCAGTTCGGCATCTCCAAAGCTATGAAAATATAACACAAACAGGGTGGGCCCTGAAGCTGTATTCACTGCACAATATACCAAGAGGTGTTAAAAAATTGTCAAAACTTCTGATAAAGGCACTTTCCGTAATCACATTTCGGTAACCAGCGTCGTGCGAGCGATCTGATTAGAACATTTCCTTATATTCGAGAAAGTTGCGACAGACAGTAAGCCCAGGCGCGTACGTCTTCCGCCGAACGATCACACGAGCAACAGTTCTCGCCAGTAAAAGCAGAGATAAAGGTAACTGAATAGGAGCGCTCACTGTTTGAAACGCGGCAACAGGAAAGCGCCTCTCACTCAGCTTCGCGAGCTTAATTTTTCAATGTAGATGGCGCGAGAAAAGAAAGGAAACGCGAATAAAATATATTGAAAGATTTTAGATACTTTAGTGAAATCTTTTTGGCATAAAGCCTGTATTTTGAATAAGAAATTACATGTAAGAGAAGTTAAGTAAAGATTTTGCGAATTTGTTTGCCTGCGCCGCCACCAGTCGAAGCCATGCAGACCGACTATCCAAAGAGCAGCGTTTGCACGAGCATGCGTTGGCGCCTTCCTTTATTTAGGTGTGTTTTTGCTCGCAGAAAGTGCGGTATTCGACCGTTTTTTCTGTGTCAACGTGGTGTTCTTGGACACAGCACTGCGCATCACCTGCGGCAGCTGACGACAGCAAGGTAACAGCCACTCTAACATGTTTCGGCGTGCGAGTACGCAGTACATGGTCGTCGGTTTTTTGTGACTGGGTCACAAATGCACGCATATGTCCGGGGGGGTTGACACTCGCCGTGGTAGCTGCATGGAAGGCGTCGCGCTGCCATGTTCGAGGGCGCGGGTTCGACTCCCAGCCAAGGCGGCCGCATTTCATTGAGTGCGAAATGTAGACAACGGCCGTGTGCAGAAATTTAGGTGCACGTTAAGGAACCCCAGGTGGTCGAAAATAATCAGGAGCGCCCACGACGGCGTGCCGCATTATCATATCATGCTTTGGGCACGTGAAACTCCAGGAATTATAGGTGCGTTGACTGAAATCACAAAAAAAGGATTCTTGACGCTTTTCTTGGCCCCCAACAGCATGTTGTAGAGAAAGAAAAAGAATAAACACGTGCTGGGGAACAGTGCGCAAAAAAGAAGGTAAAGGTTGAAATGATGAGTGGATCTCCGTCTGATTTCTTCGTGGATCGCTAGTTTATTTATATATGTAACTTCTTGCGTTAATTCGCGTTATCAGTTGACGGCAACACCGTGACAATAAACTGACCAGCGTGGTGAAACACGACGAGCATTTGCCGAAGTGTTGTGTGTGTGTTGTCTTCAAGTTGGCGTTCAGTCACGGCGCGAC
This sequence comes from Rhipicephalus sanguineus, assembly GCF_013339695.2. Lineage (NCBI taxonomy): Eukaryota > Metazoa > Arthropoda > Arachnida > Ixodida > Ixodidae > Rhipicephalus > Rhipicephalus sanguineus. The sequence continues at coordinate 57,514,108 of NC_051183.1, forward strand.
GTTTTATTACCACTGCCAACCGACTATTCCACCAATGTACTAGCGAAGGTGTCTGATCCTAAATGACAGATTTGTTGCTTTTCAACAACGCGTTAAAGCGTGGCATAATCTGTACGTTGCACTAGTGTATGTGGGAAAAACGACGTGCAGTGCGAGACAACTACTTTATAAATTAATAGCTTCCACGAGAGACTATTCAGAGAATCTGAAAGCCCTATTTTCTATTGGCAACTCCTTGTTGTGCGACGCGGTGCATGCGAACGAAAGCGGGAAATATTCTGACATACAGACCGACCTACTGCTTGAGATTGCATCGAATAATAATGCTTATTGGAAAAAAATAAAAGCAGCGTTACTCAATGCTTCAAAGTCGGTAGGAAAGAGCGAGTGAAAATTTCTACAAGTTCAGAAAATGTTATCTCCAACACACGCCCTGCATAAGGGGAATTGACAAAACAATTACTGGTAATTACAATACTCTGCAATTCTAAATGTGAGCGCAGCTCGACAGATGTTTCCATTTGGTGATACATGTGGGAAATTATTTCAAAAATACACGTGCGAACGAGGACAAAAGAGAGCGAACGCGGAGTTTGTCAATATAGCGAGCCACTGGCCTCTAACCTCGCTTTCTTCCTCCGTCACGCGCTCTGGCCCCTCGGTCGGAGCTTGTGCGCATGCAGGGCTGGCACGTGCACTGCGGCTGGCTTCGCTTGTCGTAACGGGGCTGTCGGCGTTTCGCTTGGTTAGCGACGCCTGCAATGTACAGATTGGTGTGCGTAAAACTCGAGCGCTGGCAGTTTCAGTGGAAAGATATAACGAATATTACATTGCTACAACTGCGGTGAGCCGAAACTTGAAACGCCGTTGGTGCTGCCTCAACACGAAGCTGCGCTCAGAGTTCACGCTAGGCATTATGGTATTCGTCGGTGAATTTTATTTTAAATTTTATGGCAATGATCGTCATTTGTGACAGAGGGACAAACAGACAAACTGGCGTGCGGCTTTCTCTTCGAGTCAGAACAGAAGTGCTTCCGTATTTAAAACCATTTCACAAACTGCCGGCAGCTCAGGAAATGGAGGAATGCTCTCATCATCTTTGACATCATTGGTATGCACAAATTTCGTCGCGAACTCCTAATTTCAGTGTTTTTATTGATCATTCATTTGAAAGACTTGCGACAAGTAAGATGTGTCATTGTTTTCGACTATAATATAGTAATTATGGCGGGACGAAAAACCAGGTAGTTGTGTCTGAGCAAGGTCTAATGTTAAACGGTTGCCATTGACGTTGTCTCCAAAAATTGATATATGAATAAATGTGTTATGTTCCCTAGTGAAGTACTCCGTTGCTATCATAATTACATCACCTACCGCGCTGATAATATCCCAGAGTTAACGTTTGTCTTGATATCTCATTTTCTCTGGCAGACCAAACACTACACAAATTACCGAGACCAAAACTTAAAATTCTAGCTATTGACTTCTTCCGTTCATCTACATTGTTACACCTTATTTGAATACATTGAATGCGTGTATGGTGATGATGATGTGTGCTCTACAAAGAAATTTTGAAGAAATACACCTTGAAAGTACAATTGCCTTTGGTTATATGTACAAAACGTAGCGGTGAGGAAAACATAAATTTAAACCATTCCTTTATGCTCGGATTTTTTTGGCACTCAAACTTGGGTAAAAAATCCAGCACCACCGGAAAAGGAGAGTATACGGAAGGTGACAACAACGTGATGGGGCATCTTGTAGTGAAAGTATCTTATCCTGAAATATTTTTTTCGCGAGCCCTAAAGGAAAACGCGTGCCTAAGTCATTATTTGCTTAGGAAAAATCGGCGGTCGGCTTTTCCTATGATTTTCTCTGTACATATACGTTTGTATCGCTTAATTTTAATCTGTCCGGTATCTTACTTTCTTCTATTCACTTTCATTATCCTGGCGGCGAGGGTTAACCCTGTGTGGTTGTCCACCCTTGGGTGCACCAGAGAGACAAATAGTCAATGAACTTTATTTGATCCTGCGGAGTTCCTGACAGGAATCCTTAACCTGGGGCCGTTGTAACCGCTGGCCGCACCGACGTACACGACAGAACGCCGTGACGCACTCCGTCCTTTCCTGGGCCTTCTGGATAGTATGGGCTTCCTTTCGGAGTGTCGTGCTTCTGATGGCCTCCTCCCATTCGGTTTCGCTGGAGAGAAGGTTGTTATGCTCTGGCGATGTCCCACGTTGCCTGTTCGGTTATAGTAATGAGGTACAGCTCGCATGGCAGGGCTTGCTTCACCACAGCGTCTGTCGTCTCCCCTCGTCGGGCTCGGTTGTGGGTGGCTGGCATTGTTACCGAAGACAAAACATGTTCATAGGCTCACGTAACCTTTTCTCAGAAGATCACTCCCATAAAAGCGGGCTCAACGATGCAACCGTTCGGTTCTTTTCGAATAAGTAAGACGCATTTTGAAAGTACTATGTGATACACTTTTAGAGCACAGATAAGAGAGTGCGAAACGTTTCACTATTCCTTGCTTTGAAGTTCCTCACTGAGACCATTTAAAGTGGCTAAAAGATCACCGAAGTGGCAAGTGGGGACGTTCTATGAGAGGTAAACGAGAAGTCGCAACTCCAGAAATAAAAAAAAAGCAACCTTTTAGCGTTTCAATGTCACCGTCCGCCTAACAAAGAACACCGTGAAAGGTGTCGTCTCAGATGACGACTTAATGGATCACACCGATAGTGACCTCTTGGCTTGCTAGAAAGATGAGAATGTCACGCCGGTACATTGTATAAAAATGCGGAGAGAAAACAAATTTCAGCTAAGCACATATTCCTCATCTTCGGAATTTTGCACAATGCCAGAAGAAATAGTAACAGGCTATCTCAAAGTTTCTGTAAGACGCTACATCTCAAATCCGTCGAAGCGTCAAATATTCGGGTTTGCTTCGCAACGTTGCCGCGGGCAGCTTACCTGTGCATGGTGTGGTAGCACGGGACACTCCGTAGGAATGACTACCGTGCCTATGTCCACTGTGCAAGCTGCCATGGGGACAAACCGGCGTATTCCACAACCTGCACAGCACGAAGAAAAGCAAAAAATTATCGCTATCAAAGTTAAGCACAACAGGAGTTTCCATGAAGGAAGGCATCGTGCTTTGCCATACTTTCCAAGGAAATCATTTGCCGAAGTGGTGGAACAGGGGGCAGCACCACAACAGCATGAGGCAGCCGCTCAAGCTACGCGCAACGTGCTGGAGCGATCATCGCTCGTCCCGAAGGCAGGAGCTGTCAAGGCTGCCCTGCCCTTCTTCAAGACGTCCACATCGGATGCCTCGACCTGCAATGACATGAGCAAGGGCAGCGGGCCGAGAGTGGGGGCCCCGTTGACCTCCGGCACCGTTGAGTCGAAGGCTTCGTCTCCTGAGACCAAGCCCAGAAGGCACACGCATCGCTTATTCCAGCGACTGTCCAACGCTTCCCCTGAAGCTAGGTACGCTACCATAAGTAAGGAATGGCGAGCATTTCTCGACCGCTCCGATAAAAACAGAACCATAACTACAGGGCCTTAAAGAAATCCTGTAAAGTCAACAAATTCGCATTTCCACATTCTAAAAGGGTGCGGTTTCTGTTTGATTCGACTACAGTGTCTCCAGAGACACCTCACGTCAGCTTTTCCGATCCCTTATTCACTCCTAACTCATTTTTTTTATATTTTCATTTTCAAGGTGGCTTTCATTCGACATTAGAATTCTAAAGGACTCATTCGTAACGTGGGTGACGTAAGAGATATAAGTAGCTTATCTACCACGACCATGCGCTCAGAAAAGACGACTGTAGGAGAGAAGCACGCAGATTTTCTTGGAGGGTTCGCTGCAGGGCGGCGCAACTGCGTTCACTTTAGCCGGCTTTGTGGCGGTATGGCTGTCGTGGTCCTAAGTGGCATCGCAAAAATAGAGATAATTCAACAGTGAGGCCGCGGCCGTCACTATTTTAGCTCATGAAACTATAACCATATCTTCTGTTTATCTTACCTACACGCATTTTACTGTTTGGAATTTAGAGTATATTTTGACCCAACAGCCGGAACATTTTGTTATAGCACGGTATTTGAACGCTCATTACGCTTTCCGAAAGTAGTACAACCGAAATCACAGGAAAAAAACTAGAAGATATTATCCTGAGCATTTACGTACCTGTTTTAAACACTAGTAGTATCACCTACGGCTCCCCAAGCCCAGAAGAGAACGAGTTGCTTAGATTTACCAGCGTGCTTATCATCGCTATTCTGCGTGTTTAAATGGAGCGTAATAGATAACGTATATGGCAGTGACCGTATGCACGATATCATAAAATGAACACGAAGCTTCCTTGCTACTACATCCAGACCACCTCGTTGGAAACTACATCTGGTACACTACACACTGTTGTCGGAAAAAGCCGCCCTAGAAAAGGAGGCGCTTGACGGTTTAAGCATAATAATAATAATATCTGGGGTTTAACGTCCCAAAACCACGATATGATTATGAGAGACGCCGTAGTGGAGGGCTCCGGAAATTTCGACCACCTGGGCTTCTTTAAAGGGGCCCTGCAACACCTTTCTTTGTTATATTGGAATAGTCCCATTATTGACGCATGACTCTTCACGAGCCATATGCCGCAAAAATTTTTCGAATCCGTCAAGTCTAAGTGGTGTTACCAAAAAATAGAGATCACGTTCCGCAGCTTTCTCTCTTAACTCAACGCAGCGAGCGCGCGGAAAGCTGCGCGCGGCGTGAGGGGAGGGAGGGAGGGCGGAGGTGCGAGGAGGCGACGTCAGCGCCGGCGGCATTTTTTTTTCATTTTTTTCTCTCTGGCGTCTCGGCGCAACCACGTGGTCTGTGCCGCCACTTCCGGTCGGCTTGCGTCGTTCTTGTCGAGCGGAGTCGATCGCGCTGTGTATCGCGCGTGCTTGAAAACTGCGCGTCGGTTTGGTAATGTTGGGTGTGCACCTCGAACGCCGTAGTGTTTTCATCGCTCTGCCAACCATGGAAGCAAACGTGCGCGCTCGTTTGGAACGAATGACAGCTGAGATCGGTTTCGGCCCATACTCCGATACACCGCCTCGTAAGACGGCACTGGCAGACGACCCCGAAGCGCCGCCATTACCGGACGCCAGCATTGTTATCGGAGACACGCTGCGCCCGTGCCTCGGTCGGTCGTGAGAACGTGCCGACGATGCAGTTCTCAGCTGACGAGGCAACACTCCAACGGCTGCCACTCTCAACGGGAACCGGCGATGGTCAAAAGCACAGAAATATTCACGTTTTCGGCACTGCGCATGGCGAAGAAAGCGGAACCACGCAACTACGAGCAGACGAGCTGTCGGTGAGACCGGAAGTGCTAATATTAATGTTTGTTCGGTGTTTTTAACGCGATAACATAATATAAACATATATTATTATCTACTTATTGAACTCAAAATTAACAACGAAAGTAATAATGAGGGTGTTATCGTGATTATAACATCAGCCAATGGTGGAACTGCCGACAATCGCGTCATATTTTGCGGACTAATACATCATTTGTCGAGAGAAGAGGGAGCGATTTTCAGCTGACTTTGAGAATTTATTGTAAATTCCAGGCCGTGCGCATCGCTATAATATTTGGCTCGCGTGTTCTCGGGAGCCTCGACTACCGATCGGCAGCGCTTTTTGAGCATGCTCGAAAAGTGTTGCAGGGCCCCTTTAACGTGCACCTAAATCTAAGTACACGGGCCTCAAACATTTTTCGCCTCCATCGAAAATGCAGCCGCCGCGGCCGGGATTCGATCCCGCGACCTTCGGGTCCGCAGTCGAGCGCCGTAACCACTAGACCGCCGTGGCGGGGCGACGGTTTAAGCATAGATGAAATGAATGAGACAATAACTGCCTGCATACTCGCAGCAGTTGAACAAGCTGTCCCCCAATCCCACGGTGTTTTAAAAAAAAGGTACTAACCTTGGTCGACAAGGGAGTGCAGACAGGCTAAGAAAACGCAAACCCAGGCTTAGGGAAATTTTCGTAGATACCATACACAAGACAATCTCTTATCAATTAACAAGGCAAGGGAAAAGACAATATTTATCCGCAGGTGGACCGAAATACCCTCCTGGAAAAACTACATCTCGTCGATTAACCCTTTGAGATGCCACCTACGAATAAATGTATCTAAAGGCGTCAAACTGACACATTATTTTAAGGCGCTCGATATGCTATTGCAACAAAAAATGGTGGCTGATCCCTCCGTCATAGCAATCGGCATAACACAAAAGTGAAACCTGTCGTCACAGAAGTAGTTTATTGTTTATAGAGCATTGGTCTATGAGAGCTTCTACAATGTCCACTGTTGTTTGGCAGATATAGCACCGCTTGATGTGGACGCATTTCACTCACGTTGACGCCTAGTGGCACATCTCCGTACCGACGACTAACGCCCGTGATCATGATTTAACCCTTTCGGTAGCTGAAGTTCCTAACATATAAGTGGCCACCGCATATGGTGAATCCCGCGCAAAGATGGCATCAACAAGCACATAATAAACACTGATACTCGATATGCACTCCTTCAAAGCGTCGTTAAATGCGAAGAGAAACGCTACGCGCGTCGTGTCTTCCCTCTAGCGTGGCCGTTACTTCTCACAGCGCGAGCGGGGAACGCGGTGCGACAGCCAGGCGAGAGTCGGGGAGCTATTGTTCGATATGGATGGATGCTATAAGCGAGGCTTGGTCTAAAGATGCCCCTTCACGGTGTGTTAAAATGTTGAAGAAAATAAACTTGTATCGGAAACCCGCCGAATGGGACGGTCGTAGCCACGGCGCGTTTTTTAAATTTTTTTTTCAAGCCTGGCGGCACAGATGTCACTGCACCGTTATAAAGGGGACGCTCATAGCATCCATCAATCCAAGAGCACTGTGAGAGGAAAGTGAAATATAAAAGGCGCGTTCATGTAGCCTCCGTAATATGTTTGGTGATAGCTCAGTGGGCTAAACGCTCACCAGCCATTGCCGCGGACCGAGAGGTCATGGCTTCGACTCCCGTCAACGGAAATTTTTCTTATAGTTTTTTTTTTCTTTGCCGTCGGATGGCGTTCATGTTGCTGACGTACTTCCGTGACGGAAATACGTCATGAAAGTCTTGGTGGACCCCGGCATAAAACACTTTCGTGTTAAAATAATTTCATAACAGATTGATTTACGCGATTTATTGTAATTATACAAACTGAGTTCTGATGAAATATCTATTTATCCCGAAGCCATTCATGCTTTGCTTTTGCATACATAGAATCAAATCTCAGGCTAGAAATCTCAGGGTAGTGCGTAATCCTTTTTGGTTTTGTTTATATTGAGAAAAAACCATTATACTTTTGACGTGGCTCGAGGCAAGCGCCACGTCGAACGACTCGTCGACCATGGTGGTGCCTTCAGAAAAGTTATGATGTGCAACAGTACACCGCGAAATAAAGATGAATGAAGGCAGATTTATTAGATGCGAAAGCATCTTATGCTCGGGGCAGTGTCCGTTCTGCGGCGTGCGCACCCATGCTGCGCTTGCGTCAGCTCTCCCCCTCTCCTCGCGTGAGCGCGAGGAGGTGGCAGGAGTTGGCGTGAGGCCTGCCTCCGCTTTGTTTCTCCTCTCCCATTTCTCTCTCTCCACCACAGCTGCGCTCCCGTTGTACTCTCCTTCGCAACGGCGCTATGGGAGCCCGCGAAGTTGAACGTAAACGGCAACGCCGGCAAGCGTTGCACTCTCCTTCGTAACGGCGCTATGGACGCTCGCGAAGCTGAACGTAAACGGCAACGCCGGCAAGCGGATCTCGAAGCTGCGAGGCTGCGAAAGCGCGCTTTCACTGTGCTTTCGTTATTCTCTCTCTGTGCAGCGGTGTGCGAAACGGCATGAAGAACGTCAACTTCGGCGCTAGTTGCAGCGGGAGCGCCACCGCGAAGGCTCAGGAAGCCGAGCCTAAACGTCAGGGTCGGCAAGCTTAATTCAAACGCTTCAACAACCACCGTCTCATAGGTCACATAAGAGAAACGGGAACTCGGGGCGCACCCACCGCGATGCTTTCGCATCCCATCATGCTTGCCCGTAGGGAGAGATGATGTGTAATTTTAGTAAGGAAGTTCAATTCAATCAAACGTCAGTGTATCTTGCTCTTTCTTAGCCCCTAGTCGACACAACTAGCAAAAACAAGTGATGTACACAATGTTGTACAAGCGTCTGTAAGGGTTAACAGCTACATCACATTTAAAGAACAGTGGTATCAGGTGCCTGAATGTAGCACCAATTACACTTCATACGTCATCTCCATTCTCTCAACTCCTGGCATCCATGCAACCTTACACGAAGAAACACACCTAGTAGCGCTGCATTTCTGCACTATTTCAAGCTCAACGATCTATTCGACAGCCTTGCCAAAGCATAAGCAGTCTGAAGAAAATGAAAATCATCCCACAACAGGTTTTCAGGACAGATCATACAACGCTGCATTAAACCTCTGGGAAATGAACAGAGTAGTTTCTGAAGGTTGGAAAACAGCCCCCGGTGCAGACAAAATACATTACCAAAGCTCGCTCATTGTCCCAGGAAGCAGTGAAGTCGTTGTTGCACTTTAATGTTATAAGGGAGGCTGGTAGAATGCCAAGAGGATGGAAAAAAAATATGATTCCAGTTCTCAAAGCTGGAAATGATCCTACACTAATAATCAGCTACAGGCTAATGGCACCCATAAGTTGTATTGAAAAATCCTAGGAGAGCATCGTTAATATTCGACTAACGTACGCCCTCAAAACCAATTACTTATTAAATCTCCACCAGTCTGGTTATAAAAAAGAATGTTCGACCACCTCATCCACCCTGAAAACAGAGAACGAAAAGCTTTTCTGTACAACCAGCACTGTTTAGCAGTATGTTTCAATCTCAAAAAGGCACATGACAATACTTCCCAATAAGGTATCTTACGAGACCTGGTGGGTCTAGCAATACGCGGGAGGATGATCAGCTGCTTGTGCGACTTTTATCAGACCGAGCCTTTCGAGCTCGTTCAGGTTCAACACTTTCACGCTCATTTACCTAAAGAAACGGCGTGCCTGTGGGCTGTGCCTTAAGCACAACTGTCCTTGTGGTCAAAATGAACTCGGTTGACAAGGTCATACCACCTACCCTTATGCATTGACTTTACGTTGATGATCTCCAAGCAGCAGGCCGGTTATTCAAAACGGGGACGTGTGAACGGCAGACTTAAATAGCATTCAACTAACTAACCTTATGGGCTGACGAAAAAAGCTTCCGGCTTTCAGAAGAAAATGCTGTTTCCGTGGCGTTTTCCCGGAAACGAGGCTTGCAACCAAACCCCGTCCTTAAACTAAACGAAGCATTATTGCCAGTAGAGCAGGAACAAACGTTCTTTTTGGGTCACAGCGTTCTTTTTGGGGCAGCATCCCAAGCCCACGAAAAGGCTGGGATCTAGATGCAGATTGCTGGAGGCTTGTTCTTCAGCAACGACATCCAAGAACTTACAGGCGCGCAGGGCTTGAATGGCCGGAAAACCAAGCAGTAGTACCATCTTGGCGGTGAGAACATAGAGCAGCTGTTTGGTAGATCGCCCCTTCCAGGACAGAGTCGCACTGAAAGTACCCAAAACAGAGATGGGGTGGTTTCCGGGACCTTTGAGCTCTCCTTCTGGTTGTAACCTTGTGGGCACACCAGGGAATGAGCTGGGAACCACGGAAACCTCGGCACCTGAGTCCAGCTTGAAAGAAACTGAGTGTCCGTTTACGAGCACGTCGATGAACTCAAAAACCGCAGGTGTTGTTCTGCCTTGTTGCTGATGGTTCCTTTTTTCGACGAACGCCCGCGGCGTCAACGTCCAGCTGAGGGGCGTTTTCACGCAGACGATGTTGGCGTTCCTTTTCGGCGTCTTCGTCTTGACGAGCGTGAGTGAGCGCTTCTTGCAACGTTAACTTCGGGTTTCGGCAAAGCTGGTCCGAGAGCTTCCGAGTTTGCAAACCGACAATAAAGCGGTCCCGAACAAGCCTTTCTTCGACGCCACTTGAGCTGTAGTTGCAGCGTTTTGCAGTTGCAGCTTTCAGGCGAGCGCTTCTTGTAGTCCCGTACACTTAAGGTTTGTAAATGTATGCGCTGTCTTTGTTCGAACAATTTCTGATTCCGTCACTACCACGTGACTGGTGATTAGACACCGCATAGCCCTTCACTCGCAAGCGCGCTAAATTGCAGTCTGGCTCTACGGAGACTGTAGCCGAAGACGCGTAATCATGGTGACGAAGTGCAGCTACTAGCACTACGAAGCACGAATGAGTGGTTGTCGTTAAGCCGTGTTCCGCCAAGGGCCATATCGGGATGTATTGCAGAATAGAAATCATTCATATGCGCAGTCATCGACGCAATCGATACACGAAGCCGTGACTGGGTGACCATCTACTAGACAAATAACAACTAACGAAGCCGCAAAATACTGCCGAAGAATTAATCTTATGTAGAAGCCTGCTCGACGATAAGCTCATGTGCAGCCACATTTCTTGAAGCTATGATGCGTTTTCTTCTTGTTCTCGTATATTAGTTTTCCAACGACCATATATAAGACGCGAGTCGTTTACGCAATCAAGCGACTTTTCGCCAGCGCTATGAGAGAGGCCATATTTCAAGGGCGGGCTGTATGTTGGCGGTACTAACAATTTAACTGTAGCGCACTTCGCCATCAGTAAAGCCCAAAATAATTTCCTACACATATCCTCCGTGCTACACGTGACTATTCGCGGATTTGGTGTCTTTTTCGATGACGCGTAATATAATAGTGGCTTCAGAATCCCTAAACGACCTATGTATACGTATACGTTGGCATTGTGCCAGTTGCACATCTCCGCCCTATTTGATACGCGACACACTTGGAAATTTCGAAGTTCGAGTGCCCACATACTCCTACACTTCAGGGGTCGCGGGTTGGATAGACAGAACATAAATTGCAAGAAAGGGTTTGAAATTTTTACCAGTACAGAAAAGTGTGTGTGCCTCTGAAAAAACATTGGACGACCTAAAGCGGAAATAAAAAGAAAAGCGATTTTTATCGGATCAGTAAACTATCCTTTCGCATTATCAATATCATTACTGTTGCCACGAGAAGGCACTTAGTGAGTCAGGAAACGCGCAAAATGAAATGCAGGAGGCGACCCGACGTTGAAATTGCTGCACTGAAAGTCGTTACATGATATATCTTGACCTTCTTTACCCGGGCCTACAGAACGTGAGAAGGCACCTGCACCACTACTGTATCACAGAGTTCCAAATTGGTACAGATGAAATACAATTTTTGAGCAGCCTACAGCGAACATACCAAGTTTCAGAAAATTTCGTTAAGACAGCGTTGCAAAAATACAAAAAAAACACTGAAATCCGCGATGCCATGCTGAATTACTCGTCGGTAGATTTCGTCGAGAAATTGAAACATGAAACCTTGATATCCATTTTTTTCAATGCGAAACATTGCTTACCGAACCTTTGGCAATTTGAGCGTTTCTATCTATCTATCTATCTATCTATCTATCTATCTATCTATCTATCTATCTATCTATCTATCTATCTATCTATCTATCTATCTATCTATCTATCTATCTATCTATCTATCTATCTATCTATCTCTATGTACAATCAATCTATCTATCTATCTATCTATCTATCTATCTATCTATCTATCTATCTATCTATCTATCTATCTATCTATCTATCTATCTATCTAGCCACCTACGCCTCGGTGCTCTCATGATCGCCTCCGTAACTTGGTGTAGACAAAAAAATCACAGCATATCCACGGAGTGAATGATGATGAGTGGGCGAAGCTGCGGAGGTTCATCGGTAAACCGTGAATCTTCCGTGAATTCTGCCCAGTACATCATCACCGACGTGAGATCGGGCGCGTTTATACTAAAGGTTCGATGAGTTATGACGACTTGCAGCTCACTTTCATTTTACATGTACGCTGTGAATTTTCATTGTTTAGAAAACCATTGCTTAAGAGAAATCTGGCGTCTTTCGTTAAGCAGCTGGCGTCTTTTCGTTTTGCTTTAGAAACATCTGGCGTTCTTTCGTTCTGCTTTTACAAAACATCTGGCGTCTTTCGTTGGTTTATTTCATCAATCAACGGCGTTTTGAACAAAATTTTTTATTGTTTAATCACTCACAGGAGAAATCTCACCAGGCACTACCTTGGGAGGTAAACAATGGCTGCTAATGGGAATTAGAGACAGAAGAAGTCGGCTTTTAGCTAACACTTACACTTCTACTTCTACTAGCGTTTCCTACTGGAACATGCCAATGGCTGCTAATGTGGAATGAGAGACAGAAGAATTCGGCCTTCAGTTAACGCGCACGCTGCGAAGTTTTTATTCTTCAACAACGCACAGGAAAAATCTCCCACCGGCACCACCTTGGAGGTCAAAGCGTAAGACTTGTTACGGGCTACGACTACTACTACTGCTACTACTACGACGACGACGACTACGAGGGACGAACGGGTGCCGCCTTAAGGAGCTTCGCCCCTAAAATTGGCATGGGAGGGTAAGATGATTTGATGAAAATGACTATCAGGTCATGACATGAATAACCTGAAAATCCTGTCGATTACGTGGTCAAACGCTTTCCTCCAGACACGTGTGGCACACACCCGTTTACCACGGGCCGCGGTGTACGGGTATTCGCCACAGGGGAGTGACAGTTTATATCTACCCAGGAATGGCGAGAACAGATTTTGGTAATTTAAATGCGAGAGCGTTAAGAAGAACGGATATCGGCAGCGTTGACTTGACGAATGCAAAGAATAAAAATTAGGATCCCAGCAGGAACCGCACCCAAGCACTCTGCGTGGCAATCAGGTATTGTACCACAGAGCCGTGCCAGTGTTATTGTTTGCCAAATACTCTCAATAATTTCAAAATTACTTGTGAAAATGTACGTACTCTCTCTTATTCTTCTATTTTACGTATGCTTTGTTAAATATTTCTATAATAACATTTCCTTTTTGTAGAACTTATTTTCAAAATTTTGCGTGTGCATTGTTGGTTTGAATTGTGTTAAAGTTTACTTTGCTTTTGCCGTCGTATTTTGCAACAGTGAATCTGGGATGTGGGGCATTGTCAAGCTGTTTTCATACAGCTTTTTTTTTGCCCTGTCCCAACCACTTACTGTAAATTTATATTTGGTAAAGAAACTCAACTCAACTCAAGATCTAAAAACCGGTTTGGAAAACAGCCTATTCAGGCATAATATCGGTGCAACGTCAATTGTGGTTGTGGTGCTAGCTATCTAATTTTACATTAGTAATAATATCTGGGGTTTAACGTCACAAAACCACATTATGATTATTAGGGACGCCGTAGTGGAGGGCTCCGAAAATTTCGACCACCTGGGATTCTTTAACGTGCACCTAAATCTAAGTACACGGGCCTCAAACATTTTCATCTTCATCGAAAACGCGGCCGCCGCGGTCGGGATTCGATCCCGCGAAGTTCGGGTCAGCAGTCGAGCGTCATAACCACTAGACCACCGCGGCTGGGTGTCCAATTTTATAAGAAAGCAACAAACACTACATATGTACACCTACGATACAGGCGTGATATCAGATTAACGTCTATGGTTCCAGTGCTGGCTCGGCTACTATAGCAGTCTAATGAGCATTACATTTGTATTCCTATGATTAAGCAAGCTATATTACAGCATAGCTCGACCACGGACGGCCACATTAACGAAAGTTACAATGATATTCGCATGATTGCACCATAAATTCCATTTATTTTCGATAATACTGACGTATGTACTCTAACGTGAGCGCTGACATTACGTCGCACCATAAGCTACCCTTTAAACGCCAGTCTTGTCGACGTGCCTGGTAAGCCCACGATGTGCACACAGCTACCACACTTACAAAAACACGTCGATCCACCTCGTAACGCTTGTCTCAAAGCCGTAAAATATAGCACAGATGTACTCGCTGACTGTTTCGCATGAAACAGATTCCCACAACGCGTGGGATCTGCCGAATTTTTCTGCTAGTAGTTTTTTTCTTCTAGAACTCAGGAACTTTTAGAGCTGCACTCTAAAACGGCAGGCCGGCGTGGAAAGAGTAGCACAGCCCCAGCGAAAGCTGGAAGAGCAGCCTTTCCAGAGCCCCTTCTATACACTCTTGTCGTAACTAATACAAGTACACATGCAGGGTCTCCACTACGACATAAATCATAATTTCTGTGGCGTAGGGAAGCACTCGCTCCGCCATTATTCGTCTTTCTGCGGATAAGAAAGGTACCCGCTACACATCTGCAAGGCATGGTGTTCGCTTTGTTGGTGCTTCATGTGTTTGCTGACGATGAAGAAATATGGCTGAGCACTTTGTAGTGGGTGGGAAGCTTTGAACCACACACTCGTTCCACAATTCGCATTTTGTGATGTCTGGTGGTTATATTACTCTTCTGCCACGCTATTTTACTCTTCTGCCACGCGTTTCCTTGCCTTTCATGAAGTCTGTATAGGGTCTTCTTGCAAATGAGTTTCAAGCATGAGCTCCGACCTGTGTCATTTTATTTTTTCTGGTCTCGGTTACGCCGACGGCGATGCAACTCAACGCAGGAAAGGGCGTCTAGGAGCTGCGCTTTACTATTAAACTTTACTATTAAACAAATCGTTTAATAGTAAAGTTCTTGTGCAATGAAACGTAAGGCAAGTATTCAAGGAAGTGTTATCAATACTTCTTTTAGGGCGAGTTGCTGCATCTTAAAATAAGGAACCACGAACACACACCTACAAGAGAGCTGTCATGTCGTACGCGTGCACGTGTCGTCCCTCTTGTCAGTGACTGTTATTGGTCGTTCTTCCTTATACTCAGGGTTTAGTGAAGGGACGCTTCGTTCCGGAAGATGACGGTAATGAATTCATCCAGCCCCTTGCATGCAGAAAAAAAAACTATTTATAGATATAGCCTTCAGAATCAGACAGATTCGTTTATTCTGGTTTTTCGCACAACTAGAATTCATCATCTTTATTCGTATTGCAGCGAAACCATTGCATGAGTCGCGATGTACGATCTAAAAAGAGTTGGCCCCTTCGGAGAAGATCTTCCCGAATATCAATCGGCACCTGTTTTGTAGCACCTCAAATTTCAAAGCTCACCGACATATGTTGTAGCCTAAGAAGAAAGATATGCTCCGCTCACAAAAGCGCTCACCGCCTGTTCTTTAGGTCGAGAAGCAAAGGCTTTCGTTCAAAACACAAGCAATTTCTCATTTTTAACGTTAATACTAGGCACACTGACAAATAAAATGTTCTTTCTTACGAAGGTATTACAATTCGTAGAGTACTTATGAGTACTTATACGAAAAATAATAACCTCTCCAGTCACTTTGCTAAAGTTAAACTTTAAAAGCTATAAAACTGACCCGACGTTTCGGGACCGATTCGGTCCCTTCGTCAGGGGGACTGTTCGACCGGCTCCGAAGCTAGCGAATTTCTTTGGTGGTGTCCCCCTCTCCCTCTTCCTTCTTCCCGACGTTCTTGTTGCCGCGGTGTTTCTTCCACTGGTTCCGTAGACCGTGCACGTACACACTCGGCAAGGTTCCAGTTGAGCGGATTACATTTCCCGGTGTTGTTTGGATATGCCAGGATTCCAAGAACTGCATTTTTGTGTGGTTGCCTTCCGTGTCAATGACCCGGCCATCGTCAAAGTTGATGCGGTGGTCCATCTTTTCGCTGTGTTCAGCGAGGGCGTTTCGCGCAGCGTTGAAGCTACGCACGTCGTTTCGATGTTGCCGTATCCTTTCGGGGAAGGTTTTTGTCTCACCGATGTAAGTGGCGCCACAGTCCGTGCATGGAACCTCGTAGACCAACCCGGGGCATCTTTCTTTTGGCAATCGGTCTTTTGGCCGTGAGAGGAGTCGCCCGATTGTTGACACGGGTTTGTGCGCTACCTGGATGCCCTCTCTTCCCAGCACCCTAGACAGTTGCTCGCTGATTCCCGGAACGTATGGGACCGAGATGCGGTAGGAACGTTTGGGGGAAGCCTCATTGTTAGTGTCGCCCATTGCAGAAGAATGCAGATGGGGGACGCTTTCCCGGCATCGCTGGCGCACTCGGCGAATAAAGCTCTTCGGGTATCCATTGTCCAGGAGGTCGGTGGTGATCACTTTTTCTTTTTTTCTCCGTATTTCCTTGGAGCTGCAGACGGCCTCTGCGCGATTCAGGAGTCTGTTGACCATTGATGTATTGTGGGCGGTCGGGGAGTTAGAGCTGAACTGCAGGTATCGTCCGGTGTGTGTAGGTTTTCGGTACACCGAGAAGCTCAAACGTCCTTTCAGCCCCGTTTTTTGCCGTTTCTCTAGCACATCCAGAAAAGGAAGAACGTTGTTCTTTTCATGTTCCACGGTGAATTGACTCGCCGGTTCCATCGAATTTAGGTGTGCCAGGAAATCGTCGATGTTAGACTCCTTGATCACGCAAAACACGTCACCCACATACCTCAAAAATATTTCTGGTGGTTCGGCGAACGTGTCCAAAGCTCGTGTTTCGATGTGTTCCATCGTCAAGTTTGCCGCTGTGGCTGAAATGGCGGCTCCCATGGCGGTTCCCCTTGTTTGTTGGTAAAATTCACCTCCGACAGAAATATATGTTGCGTTGAGACAGAATTCCATCAGACGGCACAGTTCGTCCGTGCTGAGGTTCATCCTTTCGCTGAAGTTCTCATCCCTCTCCAGGGCGGCTCGGGCCGCTGAGACCACGAGGGGTACGGGCACGCTCCTGAACAACGAAACTACATCGAAATACACGAGGCTTTCGTCACTGCCGATTGTCACCTCCGACATGCGCTGAACAAAATGGGTGGCGTTCTTTACATGTGTGGCTGTCTTCCCCACTAGTGGTGACAGGGTCCTGTGTAGATGTTCGGACAGCATGCGAAGTGGGGATGTTCTAACGTCAACTATCGGACGTAGTGGTATCCCCGGTTTGTGGATCTTTGGAACCCTCACGGTCTCAGCTGCCCGAGCCGCCCTGGAGAGGGATGAGAACCTCAGCGAAAGGACGAACCTCAGCACGGACGAACTGTGCCGTCTGATGGAGTTCTGCCTCAACGCAACATATTTTTCTGTCGGAGGTGAATTCTACCAACAAACAAGGGGGGCCGCCATGGGAGCCGCCATTTCAGCCACAGCGGCAAACTTGACGATGGAACACATCGAAACACGAGCTTTGGACACGTTCGCGGACCACCAGAAATATTTCTGAGGTATGTGGATGACGTCTTTTGCGTGATCAAGGAGTGTAACATCGACGATTTCCTGGCACACCTAAATTCGATGGAACCGGCGATTCAATTCACCGTGGAACATGAAAATCACAGTTTTGCCGCAAGGGCGAAGCAATGAATGCGATAGCAAGAAACTAATGCTATACGAAGTGAGGCTCGCCAATGGATACTTTCAGTTTGAACAGCGCTCCTGTTACAAAGGCGGCCGCAGCAACGAAGGAAACTAGCGTGCTTCAAGTGTCGAGCTGTGACACTTGATAGTTCGCGCTCATCTTCTGTTTGTTCATTTAGCGGCGTCGTTTAGCGGCGCTCCGTAACATGAGCGCGGACATCACGGTTAAAGCTTGAAACATCCCTCTTGCCCTCACCACGAGAAAACCGCGCGAGCAGACAGCGGAAGGCCAAGGTTCTCCTTGCGCAAATATAAGAAGACGCGAGCGAGCTCGCCGACGACTTTTAAATGCGCTCGTCGCGTTCCTAGCGCCATCTCGCTGGTAATGAAGAAATGCTTATGAGCGCCGGCCATCTCTGAGTCCGTCCAGCGGCAAAGGGTGTGTATATAACGCTCGCCTTTAGCTATGCGGAGGATCTGCGTTTCGTGGCGTAGCGGTTAGCGCCACTCGCTGCGGAGCAAGAGGTCCCTGGTTCGATTCCGCGCTTCCGAAGCATTTTTCTGAATTATTTTTCTTTGGGGCTTTTGTATATATATACATACTTATACATATACGGTGCATGACGGCGACGGGGACGGACATTTTCCAGCCGAGACTGTCCATATAATTGCTATCGCAATAAAAGAACAACGTTCTTCCTTTTCTGGATGTGCTAGTGAAACAGCAAAAAACGGGGCTGAAAAGACGTTTGAGCTTCTCGGTGTACCGAAAACCTACACACACCGGACGATACCTGCAGTTCACCTCTAACCACCCGACCGCCCACAAAACATCAGCGGTCAACACACTCCCGAATCACGCAGAGGCCGTCTGCAGCTCCAAGGAAATATGGAGAAAAGAAGAAAAAGCGATCACCACCGACCTCCTGGACAATGGATACCCGAAGACCTTTATTCGCCGAGTGCGGCAGCGACGCCGGGAAAGCGTCCCCCATCCGCATTCGTCTGCAATGGGTGACACTAATAATGAGGCTTCCCCCAAACGTTCCTACCGCATCTCGGTCCCATACGTTCCGGGAATCAGCGAGCAACTGTCCAGGGCGCTGGGAAGAGAAGGCATCCAGGTAGCGCACAAGCCCGTGTCAACAATCGGGTGACTCCTGCCACGGCCAAAAGACCGATTGCCACAAGAAAGATGCCCCGGGTTGGTCTACGAGGTTCCATGCACGGACTGTGACGCCACCTACATCGGTGAGACAAAACACATCCCCGAAAGGATACGGCAACATCGAAGCGACGTGCGTAGCTTCAACGCTGCGCGAAACGCCCTCGCTGAACACAGCGAAACGATGGACCACCGCATCAATTTTGATGATGCCCGGGTCATTGACACGGAAGGCAACCACACAAAAAGGCAGTTCTTGGAATCCTGGCATATCCAAACAACACCGGGAAATGTCAACCGCTCAGCTGGAACCTTGCCGAGTGTGTACGTGCACGGTCTACGGAACCAGTGGAAGAAACACCGCGGCAACAAGAACGTCGGGAAGAAGGAAGAGGGAGAGGGGGACACCACCAAAGAAACTCGCTAGCTTCGGAGCCGGCCGAACAGTCACCCTTGAGGAAGGGACCGAATCGGTCCCGAAACGTCGGGTCAGTTTTATAGCTTTTAAAGTTTAACTTTAGCAAAGTGGCTGTAGAGGTTATCATTTTTCGTATGAATTTTTCACCCAGCCAAACAGATCTCTGTCGAATATGTTCACATTTAAATGAGTACTTATGTGTTATTTGGTAGAGTGCGTATACTAATGCACGTGTTGTCTCTTGTGTGTGCATGCGATGGTGTTAATGTGCTAACATTTGTGGAGACGCTTCACGGCACGTAGGTAATCTAATGCAGTTGAACGAAGTACCTCCGCAAATTCCTTTTTGCGTGCAAAGGCGGTGACCCTTTTCATATCTTACATTTAATGTTATAGTTGTAACGGACTATAGTTGCTATGAGAAAACTTGGAGGACGATTGAGCATCGCGTTCAAGAGCAGAACGCGATAGCGTAATCGGGTTCGGTGCGCATCGCATTCTCAGTTGTTAGCATGGCTTCGATTCTCGGTAAAATGACTCAACCGTGCCGTAAGGAAACGAACGACTGCGCGCGTAACATTGCCGTTTCAAACTATCCTAAGATACCTACTGCAAGTACAGTTGTGAAGTGCCAACTGCGCCATTATTCTTCTAGTTGCAAAGTTAGCAGCTGTGATCCTACACAGCTGCTCACTTTGGAAGGTTTTGCTGATGATCATGAATAAACGTGTCGAAGCGTTTTGTAAACTCTGGGCCGTTAAAACGCCCACTCGTTGCGCAATTCACATGTTTTGACGCCTGGCGGGATTCTACGCTTCTTACACGCAATATTACATGGGTTAGGGCGACTCCTCCCCCTACATGACATTCATATAGTGTTTATTTTTTTGAAGTAGTTTCAAGCAATGACGTCCTTCTGTGGTAGAACGCACATTTGCCACGAATAAGGTCTGGGTTCGATTCTTGCTGGAACTGAAGCTTTTTATTTATTTTATTTGCATCTCTCTCGATTTTTCGGTAAACCAATGACGCTGACGCCGAATTTCTGCGAAACGAGCTCTTTAACGCTATAGCGTTAAAATGCTACCGAACGCTGACAAAGCCATGACTTTGGTGATGTCCATGGAGTACAGGTGCGCTGCTCTAAACAAATGTGCGTACGACAGATGATGATTACTGTTTTGGGACGCGATACACTTCCGCGCTTATTGACGGGGTACGTGAATACTCTGGAATCATTTAGACTTACGGAGTCAAGGTACGAGAACTTATCCGCATACCACTAACGTTGAAACACGGGCACCGGTGCTGAAATCAGGATTGCCATCTGAATCTCATCAGCACAACGCGATATTTCCTAAACCTTTCAAGGCGATAAGCTTTTCTAGGCCCGTAAAATATGTCGGTCCATATCCACTTATACTAATAGTACCACTAAGAAAATGTTTTTGTTCAAAACAATTTATTTGGAAACGCTATTTAAGCAAGCATTCACGTAGTATTTGAAGTTCCGAAGAGATTACATTCCATAAACACGAAAGAAAATATCGGTATGTACAACTCAGTGCTCTTTTCCAAGTTGAAACGTCACCCTTGTAATTTTTGTGGGCACTATTGTATTTTTCCAGCAATTCCTGTGGGACACTGTGCCGGTCGCAAGCGGCAGTTTCAACACCGTCCCTATGTGTACTCACCACGGCCAAATTCAAAGATTTGGGTAGATCAGCGGGCTATTCATATCTTCAGTGGTATTTTTTGGAATTTGACCAAAGGTAATACTTCTTTGCTAGCCACGTCGATTGCCCGGTGGTGCTTTCACTGGGTAGAAGAGGAAAAAAATATTATAAGGCAGCGTAATTTCAGAATTACGCAACAGCCGTTTTTCCAAGCCACGAAATAAGACAAAACACTTCTGGAATATGTATGCAAAAATCGGCACTATAATGACGTTGCACCGGGCCGGGAATTTGCGCACAAGTATCCCGTTTCAAGCCGCTGGTAATCGCAGCCTGCTGACAATGAAATTATCAATGCGCCTAGCCTAAAAAAAGCAAGTTCCCTTGCATTATTCGAGCGGCCTGCTTATCTACGCTCAAATCAAAGTAAAAATGTCACTGCCGGTAAACATTACAAAGCCACATCGATACTCCACAGCACATTCTTCGTTAGTTGTGGTACTCGTCATTTCGTCGTGCAGTTCCATAGTGTCATGCAGTTCCGTAAAAAAACATCGCCTACTACGCGACATGCAGGTGCTCTGATGAAGTAATGTGCTCTAATTAAGGGCGCTCTCACGAAGCATGCGCAGAGCGACTTCTTGAGGCCTTTACAAGCTGCGCTCGTCACGGCGTAAAACTAAATGTCACGTGTGCAAGCTCAGAAACACCAGAGATTGTAGTACGCTCTATCTCGCCTTTCAAATACGCTACAAGATCCACACGCGATATTCTCCATCGTCTATCTTAGCGTTCTTGCACTTTAATTTTTGAAAAAGGAATAAAAGTTCATAAAAACGGCACTTGCAGCCATTTTTCACCGCAGAATACAAATCATTCCTGTGGAGCTTTCAGCCCTTGATCCATCTTAGTCCCAGATGCGCTCCTGTCGCCCGGGCTGCTGCGAAGGATGGCAGAGTAGACAGAGCTTAAGTCGTAGTGAAGTCCTTGGAATAGTTTGCCCGGATCGTCGGGCAGCACTTCTTTGAGAGCCTTTTTCACGCGAACCATACAAGCTTCCTTCGGGGCGTAGATTGCCATGTATGGCCAGCCAGTCCAGGCGCAGAGGCAGACAACGTCGTGGTCCTCGACGAGTGGCTCAGGGCCCGTTAAGCAAAACGCCGAGCAGAACACTTCGTCGTTGAATACTTTGACTCCAGCGTTTTCTGAACCGGGATACTGCATCTCGGACAATAAGCGCTGGTGTAACCTGACGAAGTCCACCGTTCCGGCTCCGGGAGACCCCAGGTGGTACAGCGACCACGGAAAAAGGACCATCTTTTCCGCGAGAAAGCAGTAGACATGGGCGATCCATTTGAGGCGAAGGTTTCTGTCGGGTATTTTCGCGAGGGCACACCTCACCTTGCCAATGACCTGGTCCCGCGTCAAGCGCGTGAAGGGCTGAAAAACGTGCATACCTAAGCTGCCCAGTTCGTGCAAGTCGTCCAACGGAAGCTTCTTTAGAAGGCGGCACACATCGTCCAAATCGCTCTCGCTCATACTCGAGGCAGACACCTATCAGTGAACCGCTGTGCAGTGATGCTCAGTTGAAGGCGCCACCGAGGTTGTACAGCCGCCGGTACCTTTAAGGCCGAAAACGAGGCAGAGCCACTCGATTTCAGCGCCACTCCGCGCAGGAAAGTGGTCGGTGCGCTGTCGTAGGTTTAGTAAACGAGTCCGCTAATGACCCTCATGTACTACATTCTGCTCCTGCCATTACCACGTGAGAGGGGAGCAGGATGCAACGTAAGGGTTCATGCGCATGCGCCCTGAATTGCAGTCAGACTTCATACGGGCTTGGATGGAAAACGCTCATTCACCAAGGTATTGTCAAATGGTAACGAAACTTCCATAGAAGCCCACGTGTGAATTAGTTGGCGGCTCGTTGCCAGCGTCGCCATCTACGTATCGTGGAGACAACTAACAGCAAGCAAATAATAAAAATACCATATGACGTCACAATCGGAAGCGGTAGCGACGTGGCGCATTTGCACTACATTGCGCGACATTGATTCTTCTTTAAATTGATCACCTTTCACACGCTCTTGATAACTGTGCCATTTTATTGAGTCGTTGTGGCTCGCCTATTGCGTGTGCGAGAAAAAAGTAACATTGACAAGAAAGATTGGGGAACCAAGCTTCTTTTATTAGGCAAATAGTGTACTTGCAATATATACTCACATAGTTGTGTTAAAGATATTATGATACAGCGGGCACAATAGCACAATAGTCCGAAAACTCGCATTGCCCTATCGAGGAAAATCACTGGAGCGAGACAGCAGTCTTGAAAGTACCACTTTGGCAACATTACACTAGATCGTTTCTTCGCTTAGCGTCCCGCCTTCACCGTCACGAAAGGCAAGGGCACGCCGGTCGTCTGCCAGCGAAAGCAGTCTGCAGTTACAGGAGCCGTTATCTGCATATTGCATGAGCTAGTTCAGCTTCTCTGAAGTGTCGCGCCAGCAAAAAAACACATAAGCAAGTAAATAACGTACGCAAGATACGCACGAAACCACCGCGGAAGCATAAGCGATGCCTCGTGGACACTACTATGCGCGGTACTAGAGAAAGCCCACATTAGCAGACTGCCTGCACCTGCGTACGCTCCCATTTATGCCACTCGACCAAACAAATCAGACAATCAACTATTTAGCCAAGTGTCCGATAAACCGCGAAGTAAATTTCTAGTTTACTTCGGCATATATAAAATTAAGAGTATTCGAAAAAAAATCTTTTGAGGTTTTGGTTTTCGTTATTTGCACCCTCCTAACCAAGTCGCGCTTCAGTGGTACGGCGTGCATTTGTGTCTGTGGCTACAGCTTTTCAACCACTTTATTGGTCCAAGCTCCGCGACCGATATAATTTTACCTTGGACACAAGTGCGGATAACTCCTGTGAGCAGAGATGGCGCCTTCGTAGCTGATAACGCAATCAATCCTATAGTCTGCAATGGCAGCCAATTGGTGAACGCCCACCAGTGTATGGAATACATTCAAAACGTCAGCGACGGATGTAAAGTGGCAATTTTTTTTTCTTTATTTGTCAGTCAATGCATAAAAGAAGGCACGAGCGCTGTTGACGAAAACGGCCGCACATGCAATCATGTTCCCTACATATACAGGTTTCAGCCGTGGTTTCAGCAGTTCTTGCGACCATGTCGTAAATATCTAGGTTTTAAATATTTTAAGCTGCTGATTCAGACAGGTCTGGGACAAAGACCCGCAGAAAAGTTCTTGAAGCACGAATTGCTTACCAAATGTTAGGAGATGGAGATGTGACACAACGCTCAGCGCCATATAGGTAGGTTTGGATGTATGTCCAATCACATCTGATCTAGGGGATACAAACATCTGGCAAAGCTCTATGCCAGTCATGACGTATATAAAAGCTGCTGCTTCCTTCTTGTGTTGTACTTTCCATATCGACTTGTCGCCTCGGCGCCTAGCGACCTCTTTCACATGCGGTCGAGGCGCTTGACAGGTCTTGTCGTTATAGGTATTGATAACATAAAGCCCCCTAGGAATCGCAGGTGAGACGTACCGTGCGTCGTGTCAGTGTTTTCTAAGTGCGTGCGAAGCTCGAATGAAGGCTGCCATTCGTACTTTAGTTTGTCATGGGTCCTCGCCTAGGAAGAGCAATAGAAGAACAGTTAACGACAACAGGGAATTCATAAATATGTAGACAGTGATAAACTAATGCGAAGTGAATGCGGTCAGATATAAAAGTACGAGAGACGAGCAGGTGAACGCACTCGCCAACCTTGAACTAATTTCAAGAAAAAGTCGCGTATATGGGTAAAGGAATTGACAGTAAAGTGCGCTTGTCGTGCTGCCATAAAAAAGAAACAGAGCAATCCAAAATCGCGCGAAGGAACAGCTTGTTAAGGCGAAAACTTTATCTTATTGAAAGGGTGTCTTTTAAAGTACGTGTTGATGCGAAACGTACAAAAAGATATCAGGTGACCGTGTGCCGCGAGCTGCGCGTTAACTTCGTTCATTTCCTTACTGTCAGTTTTAGCTTGGCGTCCGCAGCAGCTCAAGGAACGCAGCCTGCCAGCCATTTCCAACGGCACGCTGCGTCCGCAGAGCTGTTGGGGACGCCCAACTAAAACTGTCTGTTGCGTCGTGCGCGCCGCTAAGCAAATACCACAATGGCGAATCTTGCACTTAGTCGCGCAAGGTTTGACACAGCCAAACTGGACGAGTCTGAAGTCTCATCTCCTTGCTTCTAGGTTGTTTCTAGGGATTCGCTAGGTTAGTCACGACACGGATGTCCAAACTCCAGAACCTCTGATAGATCTACGGGCACGTCCTTGTTGCCCTAGGGCTTTCGTCGCTTCGGGCTCTTCTCGCAGCCGCCGTTGCCTTTCCCGTTCCATAGTGTTGCAGCTTCGCACTAGTCGTGCCAAGCCCAAAGAAAGAGCGCAGCTAGGTGGCCTTGTTTGTTTCTCATTATTTTTATTTCTCTCTCGATCTGTACATTTTCCCGCCTCTCTCTCTATCTTTCTGTGTTTAACTTTGTATATCCTTCTATGTCTTTATTCCCATTATTTCTCTTTATTTTTTCTCTCTCTTTCTTTCTATAGCTTCCCCTCTCTCTCTCTTAGTGAACCAGTGGTGAGTAGTGGGATTTGCCAAATTTCTGTGGCACATGCCCATTGATGATGATAGTTTTATGATAGGCCGCGCAAATAACGGCCAGCTTAAACAGCTTCAGTGTCAAAAAAGAACAACCGGTGCTTGCACAACTCTCACTTCGTATTTGCAAATGCGGGACACCCAGGTGATACAGAAGATGTACAAGAGGATTTCCTGCATGTGACTTTCGCCTTTACCTCTTTTTAGGCAACCGCGTAGGGAACCACTACTATTTTTTTCTTTCCGGACAACACGACTGATAACGTGAGGGCGCGGGATGTGTTCGGCCTGTTCATTATCTCTTTCTCAAATCATGTGTTACTAGCCTCACTTTATACGCGTACGTCATTTTAGCTACATAATACTGTCGCTGATATACCGAGCACGAGCAGGAAGAAAGCATGCCAGAATTACCGCTGAAGTTACATGTGACGGTTCCTCAAAATCACATGACAGCGCGCTGCTGAGGTGTAAATATGCTAGCTCTTTCCCGACGGGACACAAGTTCAGCAGGAACGTTGCTGTCGGCTCTGACAGCAGTGATGGTGGCAAAATAGCGATAACCGCAATGCAAGATGGCGTATGCGGCTGGCTCCCAAGAGACCCTGACTAACCAATGACACGGACGAAGTAGCGACACTTCTTGAACTTTTGACAATCATCGTGCATACAACCATTTCCGTAGCCAGCGCACTCAACGGTGCACATATGAGCTCTCACCAAAAGCACGATGCTATCACAATGCGCGTAGTAGTTGAGCGCCTACGTTTATTTGTTACACCATCTAGGTTTTATTAAAGCGCAATAAGTCCAATCGCGTTAGCGTTGTTCAGATTGGGCCGGTCAAAATACAGACGCGTGGTTGAAAATTGAACCATTGACATTGTTACACAACACATTAGATGCTAAACGACCGCAGAGGGTGTCAGGGGAACAAGGAGATTGAGCGCATGCAAAATGGGTTTCGTGGATCTACATGGGTCGAAATTAGAGGCCGGACTGTACAGGCTGTCTATCGTAATCATTAGGAAAGCCCGACATGTCTTACCTCACTTTTGCCTGGCCAAACTGTGGTCAACTGCTGGCTCTGGCTGATCTAAATGCCAAAACATCTGTGCCATTTTACTTGATGTGCTGTCTGATTGAAATAAAAATGTGCCACCGACATCTTGGTAACGCGCCGAGAAAGCGGCGTCCAGGTCTGCGTGGAGCCCCAACAGCAGTTCCACGCTTTCCACGCGAAGGGCGACATGCAAGGCGGTCGTGAGGGCTCGCAGTTCCTCGTTCGTTCTGGCGTACGCAGCCGCGAATCGCTGGCCGGCCCGAAGCACCAAGAAAAGACGCCGCCTGTTCCCTGGAGGCGGAATCCGCGTAGTTGTTTATCAGGCAGGCGTAGTACGTCCCGTCTACGTTCCTCACAGAGAGCGTCGTGTGTCGAAGAGAATTCAATTGCAGCGCGTTCGCCAAGTCCGTTATAAGATCATGGTAGTCGACATCCAGCGTGTTGGCGCCGATGCGAACGAGTAGCCACGGGTAAATATTCTGACTCGACATGAGCCAGCAATAGAGCCAGGCGATACGCCGCAAGCACTCGGGGACGCTGGGACACGCTTCTAGAACGCGGCGTATTTCATGGACGATCAGTTCCGGACGCACCGTTCTGAGCCGCGGAAGCCAGTCCACGTTCTCGTCGTCCAAGCATTCCAGATCCTTTACGGGTACTCGTTCGATGTGGACGAACAGCGCTACCAGCACACTGGCTGACATCCTGGTAAGATGTGGGGGCGGCCCTGGAAGATGCGATTCCTGACAGTGTTTTTGGCTCGGTTAGATAGACGCGAAGTGAAAAGGGTGAAGGCAGGTCATAATTGGCAGCTGCTTTAAAGAATTGGCTGACGACACTTTCCGCCATAGCGGCACTTGTGACAAACGCATGCGCAAAGTGGGCTCGCGGAAGGTAGCCACTGCCTCGAGCGAGAGTCGTCTAGTCAAGGTCAAGTTACCAGAGATGACGACAGTCTTCATTGGAGCGATATAAATTGTTGTTGCCGCATACCCGTTCGGGTGACCGTTCCATGCCGAAGTGTACAAGATAGACACGGCAGCGTTGATGATTGCGCCGCAGACGTGGTTGTAATAATAGGAGCTTGGCTTTGAAGTAGAATTGCTGACAGTGCAATTTTCCACTGTCACGGTAAGTGCAAAATCTTTAGACCTTATCGAAGCCGAAGAGCGGGTGGTGGTGTCAACATTCCATTATAAACACGCCACTCATTGTCAGAGTGTTCTAGTCATACCCACATGTTTATTAGTGAGAAAGACGTGGACGAGTAGAAGGCTTACAGGACAACGCTAGCCTGTATTCTTCTTCTCGTTCACGTAATTTTCGCTAGTAAACATGTCCTATTATTCACGTTACCAAGTAGCCCAACTTTCCACCTTAAGCCATACCCACCCTGAGATCTGTACGCGCATGTGTAGACCATCCAGAAGTAGACCATCCGTGTAGACCATCCAGAAGTTATTATTTGTGTCCTTTATCGCGCACCGCTTTCTTGTACGATATTTTGCGATTCGTTGTATGACACCCTGAATAGCATCCGAGTAAGATATCCGAATCCTCCCTTCCATCTTAAAGTGGATCTAACTTCCCAGATATCTTGTGAAACAGCGGTAGTCATTCCGTTTCTCCGCATACCTGTGAAATTCTAATTTCGTTTATCTCTGTCATGGTTTCAACTGAACGCAGTTAGTGCAGCAACTTACGAGATCTACTGCAACCTCATGAAAACATGTTGGATTTAGTACTTGCATCAAATCCAGATGTGTTGCTACCATTTACGTTTTTGACCAGGCTAAGTGACTATTGTATTAGTTATTTTCTTTGCAACTTTCTTTTTGAGGGAGCACCACAGCACAAAATGATAAAAGCTTATGCTAAAGCAAATCACGCTGGTATTGCCGTTGAAATGCAATCTTTAGCTAACCTTGTTTGCGCACATCATTGCATAATAAAATATAAGTGGGCAATTTATAGAAGGAAAAATTCTTTCTCTCATTGAAATATATGCGCCTTACGTAAAATATATGTTTAGCTCTCCTTGGTTCACTTCCCTGTTAAACCATCTACAAAAAATGCATTTACAGAGACGCGGCGTCAATTGATAGACCTCATCTATGGGAAACTTATCAAGCTTCCGTTTCTGAGTATAAACGCGAGCTTGAGGCTCCCAAACGCCCTTTTTTTCAAACAGCCTTCCTTCGCCACTTAGAAAAAATCCGCGGAAATTTGGAAGGTGGTTGATGGCAAGCCAAATCAAGACGTCCAAATTTTTAACGAAACAGGGAATGTCCCACCATTTCATATGTGCTGCGTTGCTCTTCATGACGTTTTTAATTGCACATTTTCTAAAGATCAGTCTGTTCTTTCACCCGTACTTAATAGCACCACGTTTGCCAAGATGAATACCATAATCACTGACTGGGTTGGAATAACGGCTAACAGAAAATTTAAAGATATCTGCACCTGGCTGCGATAGAATGTGTGCTCAGATTTTGAAATGCACAGCTGCCTACTCATCCGACATTTTGTGTGAACTTTTCAGGCAGCCCTCAGTATGTGCAAAGTTAAGTATTGCGCTAGTTGGTTTTGTGGGATACCGCCCTACAGTTACTGGGACAAAAGAAGTTAGGAAAGACATGCGTTACGAAGCAGGCACAAGCGAGATGCGTGTCCACTTCCAAACGCGTGTCCTCCCGAACTTCTTTTGTCCCAGTAGCTGTAGCCCAGTATTTTAATAATCGTCAGTATGTGATTTGCTGCCCAGCGACTAGAAGGCGGAGAATGTAGCGCGGTTCGGAAACAAGGTAACCCTTCATGCGCTATGAACTACAGGCCCATTCCTCTAACCAGCATTCCATGTAAGCTTCTGCAGCACATCATTTACTCTAACCTCGAGCATTTCCTTGAGCCTAAAAGATACTTTAGTAAGTATCAACACGGTTTTCGAAAGCGCTTCTGATGTGAAACGCCACTTATGTTTACTGCAGACTCGTTTTCAAATGTAGGCCGAGGTTGTAGCATTCAATGCTTTTTTCTAGATTTTAGAAAATCCTTTGACACGGTGCGCCATCGTCTCCTCCTTCTGAAGTTCACCAGACTTAACATTGACCCCCATCTTCTTACCCGGATTCAGTGTTTCCCCCACAATCGTACACAATTTGTGATTGCTAACGCTCCGCTTCACCTACCTGTTTCGTAAGTTCTGGTGTGCCGCAAGGCTCAGTACCTGGGTCTTTGCTTTTACAGCGAAAGCTGTTATGAGATCATTTCACCGGCCGTTTTTGGCGCCGTAGTTGTCCGCCGCCGCCGCCGCCGCCGGTGTCCGTAACCAGTATCGCTCGAAATAAGAAAAAAAAAACGAGACAAGAAAAAAATTCCAGGATGGAACGAGGTTCGAACCTGGGCCATCTTCGTGGGAGCCCAGCATTCCACCTCTGAGCCATGCCGGTGCTTGAAATTGCTTTGCACAAAGGTCCTCTACAGGCTTCATCTCGGGAACGAACCACATTAGCATATGCAATATAGCGTGGTAGAAGAGTAAAATAAGCACCAAGCGTCGCACAACGCGAATTCTGTAACCAGGCGTCACACAATGCGAATTGCGCAACGATTAGGTTGTTGAATGCTTCCAACCCATTACAAAGGTCTGCCATAATTCTTCATCATCATCAGGCACAGCATCAACAAAGTGCGCATAATGCTTACATGCGTTTAGCAGGTACCACGGCTTTCCGCAGAATGACGAAAAATGGCACAGTGCCTGCTGCCCTACTTCTCAAAACTTGGAATGATTTATAGCACAGTGGGTTCCTCGAAAGTGCACTTGTATTGGTTGCCAAGGAAGCCCATAAGCTCATGATCCATTTCATCGGGGTCTCAATAAAGTTGTTCCCCCCCTCTCTCTGTCTCTCTTTGTCACGTCAATGTATGGTATATTGCAAGGTGGGAGAGTTAAATAGCGACCGGACGTCACACAATGCGAATTACGTAACTGGTGAGCCGTTTAAAGCTCCCAACCCCTTACAAAGAGCTGAGCCACAATTCTTCATCGTCATCAGTCGTCACGTAAACAAAGTGCACATAATGGCTTACTTATGTGTAGCTGGAACCTCGCTTCAGCGCACAATGAACAATAATGGCGTTGTAGGTGCTTCCCAATTTCACAAATATTGTGATTTATGGCGTAGTGGGTACCTTGCTAGTGTACTTGTATTAGTAGCCCCAAGATAGTTTACAACGGGCTCTAGAAATGCCGCTCTTCCAGCTTTCGCTGTGACTGTGCGGCGCTTTCCGCGCAGGCCTGGCGTTTTACAGCGAAAGCTGTTATGAGATCATTTCACCGGCCGTTTTTGGCGCCGTAGTTGTCCGCCGCCGCCGCCGCCGCCGCCGCCGCTGCCGCCGCCGGTGTCCGTAACCAGTATCGCTCGAAATAAGAAAAAAAACGAAATAAGAAAAAGTTTCCAGGATGAAACGAGGTTCGAACCTGGGCCCTCTGCGTGGGAGCCCAGTATTCAACCTCTGAGCCATGCCGGTGCTTGAAACTGCTTTGCAAAAAGGTCCTATACAGGCTTCATGTCGGGAAGGAACCACATTAACAAATGCAATATAGCGTGGTAGAAGAGTAAAATAAGCACCAAGCGTCGAACAACGCGAATTCTGTAACCAGGCGTCACACAATGCGAATTGCGCAACGAGTAGTTTGTTGAATGCTTCCAACCCATTACAAAGGACTCTGCCATAATTCTTCATCGTCATCAGGCACAGCATCAACAAAGTGCGCATAATGCCTTAATGCGTATAGCAGGTACCAACGCTCTCCGTAGAATGACGAAAAATGGCACAGGGCCTGCTGCCCTACTTCTCAAAAATTACAATGATTTATAGCGTAGTGGGTTCCTCGCAAGTGCGCTTGTATTGGTTGCCAAGGAAGCCCATAAGCGCATGATCCATTTTCTTGGGGTCTCAGTAAAGTTCTTCGCCCCCCCCCCCCGTCTCTCTCCCACGTCAACTTATGTTATACAGCATGACGGGAGAGGGAAATAAGGACCGGGCGTCACCCAATGCAAATTACATAACTGGTGGGCCGTTTAAATATTCCAACCCATTACAAAGGGCTGAGCCTTAATTCTTCATCGTCATAGGTCGTCGCGTCAACAAAGTGCACATAATGCCTTACAGACGTGTAGCTGGTGCCTCGCTTCTCGGCAGAATGACGAATAATGGCTTAGTAGGTGCTTCCCAACTTCACAAAAATTGTTATTTATGGCGTAGTGGGTACCTTTCTAGTGTACTTGTATTGTAGCCCCAAGAGAGCTTAACGGGCTCTAGAAACGCCGCTCTTCCAGCTTTCGCTGTGACTGTGCTGCGGTTTCAGCGCAGGCCTGGCGTTTTTTTTATTATCTACATTAACGATCTACCAGACAATTTAACGTCTAATAGCTGGCTTCATGCTGACGACTGTGTCGTTTATCGTGAAGTAACAAAAGCGGGTGTCTCTTTCTTACTTCAACCCGACCTTAACCTTATTTCTACATGATGTAAAAAAATCGCTAATGAAACCAAACGTGAACAAATGTAAAATCGTGACATTTTCTAGCCGCAATCCTGTTTCTACATTTTCATATAAAATTAACAACTCCGATTATTCTTCCGTCACGCGTTATAAATATTAAGATAATCGCATCACTAACAACCTCTCATGGCAAACGCATATCGAATATGTGACTAATTCTGCAAATCGGACGTAGAAATTTTTGTCGTGCACCCGCTTCCATAAAGCTTCTTCTAAAGAAAACCCTCGTAATGTCGAAACTGGAGTTCGCCTCATCAATTTGGGATCTATCTACAGCTCTAACGTACATTGATGAAGCCACTCGGAACCGTTTCGTGCTTTTCATTGTGTGTAAACTAATCTTGCAGTGAAAGTATATCCACACCAAAACTAACCTTAACCTGCCTGACGTGTCATCAAGGAGGAAGGTCGTCCGTTTGTCTCTTTTCTATAAATGTTATTTTATGAACTCGGCATTAAAAAACGACTTCTTCTCGCCCCCCCCCCCTCCACTCATACATCAACGCGGATCGACCACAATTTCAAGGTCCAAGTTCAAGGTCGAAATGCCAGGCAGACGAATCTTTTCTTCAATTCCTTTCTGCCAAAAACAGCATGAAAATAGAGCCACATCCTCGCCTCTGCCGCCAACAATCCAGACTATTATATTTTGAGGCTGCCTTGCATAACAATATGTAATGATGTATTTACCACTCCTCTTTGTAAGGCAATTCGGCATAGAGTATCCAAACTAAGTAAATAAATAAATAAATAAATAAATAAATAAATAAATAAATAAATAAATAAATAAATAAATAAGCAGATACGCAAGCGCAAAGGCACCGCCATACCTAAGACATTCTTTCATGAAGATTAAGCGTCTTAAACGAAGTTAAGTGCAAGTCTTCTCGTTCTTCATCTACAATTAAAACCGATATCCAAGACTGGCGAGATGTAGATAAAACTACACAAAAGAAGGAAACATCAAGCAGCTTCGCACTAATGGTGCCCAGCGCGAAGGAAGTGCGGAGATGCGCGGCCTATCTTGTTTTTCTTACTTTCAACGCGATAACATTAGAGAGCTAATTCGCTTTCACAGCTCCTATAAGCGTAGGTGCGCTCGGCCGTGTTTAAGCAGTCTGTCACCATGGTTCGACTGAAGAAGGTGCGCACGTCCA
This sequence comes from Rhipicephalus sanguineus, assembly GCF_013339695.2. Lineage (NCBI taxonomy): Eukaryota > Metazoa > Arthropoda > Arachnida > Ixodida > Ixodidae > Rhipicephalus > Rhipicephalus sanguineus. The sequence continues at coordinate 57,547,263 of NC_051183.1, forward strand.
ATGAAGCCGCCGCTTGCCGCGAGTCTCGGCGCGCTGCGGATTGAGGGCGTAACCGTCAACGGCGATTGTATCCCGCCTGAGCGGCCCATGAAACGGCTACGAAGCGGCAACGACGAGCGGACCCTGGCTGCGCTCGACAAGAGTGCGAGGCGGACGCGACAAGGCAGCGGACTATGCAAAGTTTGTCCGGCCCCTAAGATCGACCAGCTTAGCTGTTTCTTAACCTTTACACGGCTAGCGCATCTGTAATAAGCAGAAAAACAATAATACGTAATGATAAAAAGATAGAAACTGTCTAATCGGAGGCTTCGAAACGCAATCTACAACTTTCTCACTGGAATTCTCGCCCAGCATTTTTGCTTCAAAATTTAGTTAGTTAAAGATATCTAATATACAATTAACGGGAAAGCAAGAAATAGTGCGCCTTCCTTCATGCAGTAGTCGTCAACGTGCATTTCGTCGCGTCGTCATAGATCGCTTCGGCATATTTTTAACCTCTGCATAGAAATAGCTGGAGGGCCCTATATATGAACTCTTGTCGGCGGTCGCCACACATTGGAGAGTTTACTGGACGTCAGTGTCGATAACCGTTTTAAGCACGCAAGAGAAATTCGTAGGTGATAGCACATTTACACCTATCAGTCTTCAATAGCAGCCGATTCACGAAAGCGTACCAGTGTAAGGAAAGAACTCAAAACGTCAGCGACGTACTTGAAGTGCAAAATATTTTCTTTATTTGTCAGTGAATACATAAAAGTAGGCACGAGTGTCTCTTGACGGAAACAACGACCCTTACATTCACGTTTCCTGCGTTCTTATGTTTCAGTCGCCAGTACCTGCGACCACGTCGTCAATGCGCGAGGTTTGCTTGTTTTACACGGCTGACTCAGACAGCTCTGTCACAAGGGCCCACAGTAACCTTCTTGAAGCACAGCTTGGTTATGAAATGTTCGAGGAGAAAGCTGAACGCCGCTATTGTTTCTTATGGTACCTGAATTCAATTTGGCTTTGAATGAGCCGCAGTGCTTATCTCGTTCTACGCAGGACTCGCTATAAGTGCGATCACGTGCGATCCAGGGTCGAAACATTTCGCAAAGCTGTATGCCAATCATGCATTATATGAAATCTTCAGTGCTTGTTTCTTGAGTTCTTCACATATCGACGTGTCGGCTTCACGAGGGGGGAGAGGCTTTGAACTCTGTACGTAGAGGCTCGAGTGTCTAGCGGCTTCTTTCAGGTGGTGTGTAGACTCCTTTCAGGTCTTGTTGTACCTACTGGTGGCATGCGGCCTCGTAGAAATCACAGGTGAGGCGTTCCGTGTCTCGTGTCGATGACTTTCAAGCGCATGCGAAGCTCGAACGAACGCTGCCAGTCGCACTTTAGTTTGTTACGGGGCCTCGCCTAGACACAGCAAGAAAAGAAAAGTTAGCGACAACAGGCAATGTTTGATAAGTGCACAGCGACTAAACCAATGCGAAGAGAAGACGTTCAGTTTTCAAAGCACGGACAGACGAGCGAGACAAATCCAACTTTGAACAAACGTCAATTTCAAGTAGGATATATGTATCTATTTGCATGAATGGACACTAGAGGCACGCATGTCACGCATTCAGAACTATACACATTTTCGAACAAATGCCTCTTGGATCACCTACGGGCGGCGGTAAATCTGCGTGACCCGTAAAAATATAAAACCCAAGCAGTGATGTCAGCGTGCCCTTGTACTGCCGTGCCACTGTCCTGGAATGAGGTACTACCTTAGTTCGTTGAAAAGGTCTCTAATCTAAATCAGCCAAACAGGTCTGTAATGTAAATCCAAAATTGAGCCCGAAGTAACGTAACTTCATTGCCAGACAATGCGAAAGTTGGCATGCCGACACGTAATTTACCCAGCCTGTTTATCATATCGACTCACTAAGCTTACTTTTTTCGTGCATGCCACGTCAGGTATCTTACATGATCACCGGCATCCGCACGTGCTGCATCAGTGGCAAAGAACCGTCTTTCGATGCGCGCGTCGCTGCTGCGGTCTTTGAAGCTACCGTTTAGCCATATCAGCGGACTGTCCGATGTAATATCCGATGTAAGCTACGTACAGCGTGGTTCAACGCAATCAACAAAGCTGAATTTGAGCTTATTTTGAGCAACTAGAATACATTTACTGGGTAAACTTCTGAATGAAAAATGGAAACTTTTCTAGAAAGATTGCAAAGTGCGCAGAGAGGGCAGGCTCTTGTGGTAGTTTTTTCAAAAGTTGCTAAATAAAGACACGGAACCAGAGTGTGCACCACTGTTTCATGTACTTGAATTTTGCAAGTACGAGAAGAACAATTCGCCTAAACGTAACCCCTGTGGCTTCGAACTACTGTAAACATTTGAGAATTGATCCACGAGAACTAAACACTGTGATATGTAAGTGCTGTAGCTTGTAACAATTACACACAATAGCCAAAGCTTTCTGCTTCAGGATTCTCAAGAAAAGAATGACGCTCAAACATCTCAATCGGGTGGATAAAGATGAAAAAAATCATATCCAAACAGCACTGCTTTGACAGCTAAACCCTTAACAAGTCAAGAAATTAAATTCTGGGGTTTCACCTGCGAAACTATTCATCCATCCATCAAGCCTGCGAAACTATGACGATGTTATGACGTACACAGTAGTGGTGGGACTCCGATCTAGTTTTGACCCCCGGGGCTATTTAAAAGGTTTCGAAGCATAAGTACACATTGATTTACCGACTCAGTTTATAATCACTGCGGACGAGACTAGCTTCTCACCTCTACCGACTCCGAAGTTGTAGTGTATATTACAAACACTAGAACATAAAAACGCATAGAGCAAAAGCGAACTATCAACTTAAATAACCAAAGCAGTGCTGGTTTAAACTAGAAATCGTTAGGGAAAAGCGGAAGTGCTCTAGAATTCAGCACTGATGTTAAACCCCGCCATGGTATCTAAAAACGTAAGGTGCCGCGGTGGGAAGCTTGAGGGTGCGTGTTCAATTCCTAGCCAAGGCGGCCCTATTTCGATGGCGGCAATATGCAAGAGCGCCCGTGTACGCAGACTTTGATTCACATTCCATGAGTTGACGGTGACGGTGACATGCACGACTCCGGAAATTTCGACCAACTGATGTTCATCAGCGTGCTAAAACCGTCGCAGAGAACACTGGCCATTACCATTTCACCTCCATCGAAATGCGACCACCGCGGCCGGCACTAACTCGCGGCTTTCGAGTCAGAAACCGATACTGTGACCCCTGCACCACCGAGGCGGACAACCCCTTGACGAAGGGGCACACGTTCAGACGCCATCTAGCGGTCGTGCCCTCGCTGTTGCAGCATGTATGTATACACTGCGAGAGCCAGGGTATGGCAACAACGCCAGCGTCTCCATTGGGATGCTGGCAAAATGGTAGGAACCGCGAAGCGCTACGCCGCTGTCTCACTGGCTGCCCAGTGCAGCTACTAACCACCACTTACACTGGCAAAGTAGCAATACTTAATGAACTTTGTCAATGATCGAGCATATAACCACTTCGGGGGCCGGCGCATTCTATGGGGCATGTAACGCAATGCATGAGCTTTCTCGCGGAAAAACCACAATATATTTGGAACGGAGAGTATGAGTGGAAAAGAATTCGCGTAGATACAAAGAGGGATTCGCTGATCCAGAACAGCCGAAATTGGGAGCCTGCCTCTACGAGCTAGCTGCGATAACGAATAGGAAAGCTCGACGTGACTTACCGTGTCTGTGCGTTTCGAAACTCTGGTCTGCCGCTCGCTCTGCCTAGTCGAAATGCCAAAAGAGTCGCGCCAAATTACTGGTGCTGCTGTCTGATCGAAATAAACATGTGCCGGCAACATCTTGGCAACCCGCCGAGTAAGCGGCGTCCAGGTCTGCGTGAAGGCCAAGCAGCATTTCCACGCGTTCCCCGCGCAGGGCGACGTGTAAGGCGGTAGTGAGGGCTCGCAGTTCCTCGTTAGTCCCGGCGTACGCAGCCGCGAATCGCTGGTTGTGCCACAGCACCAAGAACATCACTCTGCATTGACGATAGGCAGGATCCGCGTAGTTGTTTATCAGGCAGGCGTAGTACGTTCCGCGTTCGTGCTTCACACGGATCGTCGTATGGCGACGAGGATTGGATTGCAGCGCGCTCGCCAAGTCCCTCATAAGCTCGCGGATGTCGACCTCCATCAAGTCTACGTGGAAGCGAATGAGTAGCCACGGGCAAATCTTCTGCCTCGACAGGAGCCAGCAGTAGAGCCAAGCTACACGCAGCCGGCACTCGGGGCCGTTGGGAGATGCTTCCACAGCACGGCGGATTTCTTGGATGGCCATTTGCGGCCGCAAAATTCTGATCCGCGGGAGCCAGTCCACGTGCTCGTCGTCCAAGAATTCTAGATCCTCCGCGGGAACTCGCTGGAGGTGGACGAACAGCTCTTCCAATATGCTGGCTGACATCCTGGTAGAAGGCGGTGGCGGCCCAGGAAGTGTTATTCCTTACAGTGAACTTCGCTTGGGTACCAAGACACCAAGGGAAAATCGTGAAGCGACACCGCAACTGGTGAATGCTGGCGAAGGGATGCTTGACGACACTTTCAGCTGTGGCGTCAGCTGTGTTAAAAACATGCGCGATGTTGGCTCGCGAAAGGCAGCCGTCGAGTGAGTCTGGTCGAGATACCAGAGATGACAAGATACTTCAATGGAGCGATTAAATTGTTATTGCAACGGTATCGTCCAGGTGACCTTTCCATCCCGAAGCCTACAATGATAGACGCTGTGCATATGCGCAAGCGTAGAAGGAGCGCCATAACCTAGAGGTTATTTGCCATAAAGATTAAGCGCGGTAACCGATGTTAAGCGCACGTATTAGCGTTCTTGATCTATCATCAAGACCGACTTGGGAGGTTGGCGAGTCCAAGACAAGCATGATGAAAAAAGAAATAATAGACTTCTTCAGTTATGCGATTTATGAAAAAATTGGATATAGTGCTTCTCATGTGCGCCGTCGTCGGTGGTACCATGACGTGACAAGAACGTCATTCGAATCCCGAGGAACTGAGATCTAGAGGAGCCTAAGTATCCCACGATCAAGTCGTTAACACCGCAGTGAAAACATTCATTGATTACAGTCGAAACCCTCAGTAACGAAATCGCCCGGGAAACAATTTTCGTTCGTTCTCGTGAAAATTTCGTTATCGCGAAAATAGCATGTTACGCGCATGAATTACTTCGCACAGCCAAAATTTGTTTAAATGAGTCGCCCCACGCTCTCAATGAACCCTGGTCCAGAGGCTATATATAAATGATGTTAGGCTCCTGTGCAATATGCGCCTTTTTTCTGCCTTCGCAGCTTTGGCGATGGTTTACATTTTTTTTTTAATGAGAGGCGTCATCTTTCCGGAAGGCCAATCAACACTGCACGTAAGCAAAGCGTAGGAGACCTCAGCGTGCGCATCGAAGGACGCGCGGCAGCATGCAGTTGGGCGGGTAAGGCAGACTACAGAATCTCTCTGTTAGCATCACGCCACTATCGTGGGTGTCGTCATTTGAAACGTCGTGTGCCAACGTAGTTGCCAAAAGAGGCGTTAGCAAAAAACTGTTATCAGTGTAAAAAAAAGTCTTGTTGCTATCATCATCACCATCCTGCTGAATGTAGACACTAGACAGCAATGGTCGCACCGATGTTTGTTGGCGGAAACGTTTGTGCCCCACTTCACGAATGAGCGGTGGTGCAATTTTCGAACTTCTGGGCTCCCAACTAGATCATGAGTTGAAAAAATGTTGCGGATCACTACCTGAAACTGTCGTTATTGTGCGAGTGCTTCTTAAAATCTTTTCGCTGTCGAAACGGGACAAAGGCATTGAACTCGGTGGATGTTCGCCGGAGACGCCAGATTTCTTCGTTGCCGCGAGGATTTCGTTCTTGAGGGCTTTCGTTATTGAGATACATACGCCTATATGCCGGGGGGGGGGGGGGGTCAAGACGGGAGCTGCCCCCCCCCCCCCCCTCTAAGAAAAGGTAAGAGGCAGAGCGCCCCCTCCCCCTGCTTTCGCCCCCTCCCCTGCTTTTGCTCACTGTCGGCTGCACAGTGGCAAAAGAACAAATGTGGCGAAGTTTTCCTTCAACACAGCAATCATATCGTTCTCAACTAAAATATGTCCTACGCTTCCGCTATGAAAATTGTCATCACACAAGACCTCGCATTGTAGGTTCGCTATAGTTCAAGCTGCCTATGCGATGCTTTCGGGCATTGCGCTCCAGCATTCCAAAGGAGGCTACCGCTGAGCAGGGCCTCTATAATGCTAGAGCGCTCTGCACATGTATTTATTCTAATTTGCCTCTCCTGAAACTTACATCACCGACGACGCAAATATGAGCGGGAACCAGTGCACGCTTTACGGACCGGCGAAACGCTCTTCCTGTTTCCGAAAATTTATTTTCTTCCATCAAAAGGGAATACCATCACCGCTGCTCTATATCCAATCTGCTGTAGGTCGATGAGAGCGCAGAAGTGTGAAGTGTTATAATTTGGCCGAACTGGGAGATGCATTCGGGTTTCACGCGCAAAAACTGTTAGGAACGCTTGGCACAGACCGCGTCGCAATGTTCGGGAAGCTTCGCGGTTGTTTGAAATCATTATGTTAAGATTACGCGTAGAACGCAAATAGTCAAGTTTATTCGAGAGCTTGCGCGAGCACCAGTGATAACGATGGCAGGAACAACGTGTAAAACACGTATAAAAGAGGGCGCCTTCCAGCGACGATCAGATTCTCGCCGCTATCAGTATACAGCGTTGATCGCTTTAATTTTGAGTTCATTTTCCGGGCACAAGTTCGTCCAAATAAAGAGCTGTATTTAGCAGTCTTGCTGCATCTTTCTTCGCCGTAACAACCACGTGACCTCAATTCACCTTACATATATTTGTGCAGTGCACAATACAACTCGGACCGCAAAGAAGGACACACGAGCAGCGCTGTTAATTTCACTATCTCGCTCTCTTTCAGCAAAGAACAGTTCACATAGTGTTATACGCGCACAAACAGCTCAACATCGTTATACTACAACTGAAAATATTTGTGCTTCTACGAATCAATCTCGCCAGCTGCTATAATTAGCCTCTGCCTCTGTGATCAGCGGGCAGCCTTCTTGAATTGCGTTCAGAATACTATTCCGAAAAAGTTTACGTATTGTTCAGCATAGTAATGCGCTGTTTATTGGGCATACGTCATGTAAACGCCGCGCGATTTCAAAGATTTGTAACGTCGCGTAACTAGCAGGCAATTTTATGGCACACTGACAATTTGTAACAAATGGCGAAGACCCATTGGCCAAAAATGTGCCGTACTGAGTCTGGTGTGTTGTCTTAGTTTTTACGCAGTTGTGCGTAAGCAGAAACTACGCGATTGATCATTTTCACGCCATTTGTTGCATCGCGTCAGGTGTTCCGTGCATGACCCAGAAAATTTTGACCAGTGATAAACAGCTAATGACCACTGCGGAAGGAAACAATGTGGGGTAGTTTAATCGCGCACTTTTTTCAAAGAAAATTTGTGCTAACATCTTTGGCATAGGCGTATTTACTTGTTTAGGCCAGAAGGCCCTCCAAGCAATGCTTCAAATACAAATGCGATGAGTATAAAGAATGTACTACGCCTTTAATACCACGAATTCTTCCTTTTTTAAAGGAAACTTGCGGTTAACAAGCTAGCATCAATGGTAATATATCAGCAATATAATAGTCGTAATAATAATAAAAACTACTAGAAACACTATTTCGACTAAGAGCAAGGAAGGAAAAATATAATGTGCACAAACCTGAATATGTGCGATAAAGTCTAGTGATAAGTAATGACAAGAAAAGGTGCACTCATTGCTGCCTAAGTTAAAAACGCAATTATCAAGGAGCAGCTTTTAGACATTAAGAAAATTTCATTGAATCACACAAATCTATACTTACGGGAAGGCCGCCATCGATGTAATTGTATTTATGCATAAAGCTGTGTGGTTAATGTACCAGAAGTGTTGCTTGTAATACGATTACATCCATAACACGCATATGTATGGTTGTCAAAGTGCATGCTACGTAGAAATGACTGTACTTCTATAATTTTATTAAACACAGCTGAGCAAATCATCTCATGGTATATCAAAAATCACATGAAACTGAGTGCGAATGAAGTTGTCTCTCTCTCTCTCTCACTATATATACATATATATACCGCCGATGGAGTGAGGGAAGTTTGACCCCCCCCCCCCCCCCCACTTGCGAACAAGTTGCTACGCCACTACTGAGAGGTTCAAACGTATAAGGTTTCTGGGCAAGTGGCTGGGGTCCTGAGTCCAGGGCTTCACTGACCTTTTCGGCTCACTGGGATTGGTCTAGTGGAGCCAGCTGGCTCCCGCGATCCTTGCTAGCAAGCCACTCCCGCTGCCTTCCTCGAGATGTCCTCAGAAGGGGAGAATTGACGGCCTGGGGCTGGGATTTCACGTTCCCATGTAATGTAGGCGAGAGTTGGCCGTTCCCCACATGACGGACAGATGTGCGCGTATATTGTGCGATTTATGTGACGTTTTCTTTGTAGGTGAGGGTACGTGTTGCTTTGTACTCGAGTGCAATCTCGCTACTGTTGCGCGGTAAGATTCAGATGTGGATGGCTGTATTTTTATCGTCCTCCTCTTTGTTTTTGGAGGATTGCGACTGGTGCTTGGGTGCTTATTTCGACAGCAAGCTGGTCGGCACTTTTGTTCTCCTCAAGTCACGCATGCGCGGGGCACCAAAGTATTGCATGCGGATTCAGCAGTTCTTTGCTTAGGATTCTGATTGCCGTCCTTGGAATTTCCCCGGCCCGAAATATACGGCAAGCGGACTGAGAATCGGTGATCGCAAGGGCATGGTCTTCGTTTTGTTCTGCGCATCTTATCGCCACAGCAACTACCGCCGTTTCGGCCGCACTGACTGATGAGGTTTTCACTGATTTCCGTTAGGCTTGCAGATCCGCTTGTTGCAACAATTGTGCAGGAATTGCCGTGCTGTATGCATGCATCAGTGCAGGAGACGGTTGGGTTATTACCGTAATACATCTAGGGTGTTCGTGCTCTGGCTTGTCGTCTGCCAAGGTAATACTTCGCACTCACATTCTTCGGAATGGGGGATGACATGATTTGGACCCTCATGTTATTAGATAAAAAGCGTGTCACCTCTCCGAAGTGTCGAGGTCTTAAGGGATGGCCAACTTGCTTGAGTAGAGCTCTGCCTTGCTCCGTATAATTTATTATTTGCCTTTGTGATAGTACTACAGTATAAATAACATATCCACACATACAGATATATATATATATATATATATATATATATATATATATATATATATATATATATATATATATATATATATATATATATATATATATATATATATATATATAAGACAGAACGATGTTTAAAAAACAGAACATTGATAGTGTATTTTGTACGCTAGTAGGAATTTTATGTCTCGTGATATTATAGAAATTATGCTATGGCTTTTTGTGGTTCCAAATTACCGCGTGCCAGATTTATTCCTGACGGGTGAAGGGGTTGAAATTTGCGTGTCAAATACGCTTCCATGTATTTCCTCTCACGTGGTGACCAAAAATTTGTTTGTAGAAAGTAAAGCTGCGCTTGATCGAAATTGTGGTCTTGTTGGTTGAAGTGGCTGCCTACTGCTTTTGGTAAATTATGCTTTTCTCTGCGCGGTGGCCGTCCACTCTTACATGAATTGGTTGTTCAGTTTCGCCAATGTATTGTTTTTTGCAGGTTGTACATTCGATGCAGTAGATTTAGTTGTTTGAGGTACACGTGAAGGTCGATGTTACCTTGTGAATGTTTAATTCGATGCTGTGCTTTTCACATTGGTGGCCGGCTGTATAGGTTTGCATGTAGAGCATCTGGAGCACCCACAGGGATCAAGCGTTGGTGTAGTTCTTGTTGGGAGTTTCGCATGAACGACCATATCTTTAAAATTGGCGTTGCGTCTGTAGGCGACATTAGGCGGTTCGGGGAAGTTTTTTTGAAAGTTTCTCGTTGGTTGTTAGTATTGGATAGTATTTTGTGAGGATGTTGTTTATGTTCGGAAATCCGTTTGAAAATTTTGTATGAGAAGAGGCGTTGTTGCTGTTGTGGCTCTAGGACGGGGTTTGAGTGTCGCAGTGCGGTCCAGGGAAATGCTCTCTGTATCAGTGGTGGCTAAGTACACTGTTTTGGCACAGTGAAAAGCAAGCTGTCCACCGTGTGATAGGCATGAATGCGTCTGGTACCCAGGCGAAGCTTTACACTGGTAATTTTTTCATCGCAAAGCGCCAGAAACACCTTCCATCGTAGACGCTGACGGGCCCGCTGTTACAATACGCGATCTTCAGCGCGATTGTACCAGCAACTGTAGGAAACCGAAATACCAACCATGCAGCTAACGAAATTTATAAAATTGGTAATTTATTTTACGTACTGTTTCCAATCGCAGTTTTTATTTCAAGCAGCTGGGCTTGCTGAAGACTGTCAGCACTCTCAATGTTATAGGTGCGTCGTCCCTGAGAGTAGTTGTACGGTGCGACGCGGTCTGTCACGGCAAAATTCCATGACCAGGGCCAACCTCTCAAACGTGCGCGCACTGCTGGCTAAATACCACAGAAGCACGCAATATACCTCAAAGAACGACAAAAGGCAGTACACCTCAGAGAACGACGAAAGAACACGACATCGCTCGCACGTGCGTGACATGGCGTGCACATGGCATGGCGTGCACGTGAAGTGCTCATGCATCTGCGTCTTGTGATCCTCCGGCTCCGATACGGGAAAGAACAGGAAAGGAATTTGGCTTGCGAAGGCTAGACGAAACGAGCGGCAAGGGTTTGAACCTCGCCTCCTCGCATAATGGTTTCGCGCCACTTCGAAATATTGGTTATTTCAGCTCGTAATGACCCAATTTGAAAACATCTTGTGGTACAAAACTCTCTGTTTGGCACGCAACAACTTCCAGTGTCTAAATAGAATTTGCTATGTCGTCTGTTGAGGGGCCCTTTAAAGCTAGTGTGGATCACTGCTGTGTGCGACAAAGACGCATTCTTAATTGATAGCGCAATTACACTTAATAGATTAAATTGGACGGCCAATTTAGGAGCGTGTACCAATGTATGGAATGAATTCGAAGCCTTGATGATAATCTGATCATGATGACATTTTCACTTTATTTCTTCGTCAATAGGTAAAAGAAGGCACGAGCACTACTGACGTGAAAGGCCGCCCGTGCACTCGTGTCTCCGGGGTTCTCACATTTCCGTCGTCCATCCGTGCGACCACGTCTTAAATGCGCGGGTTTAAAAAAGCGCTTTAAACGTTTGATTCATTCACATATTTTACGATTTCACCTGGGTAGTTCTTGAAGCACGTCTTGCTCGTCGGGGAAACAGATTGGCACCGATATACAGGGTGTCCCAGCTATCTTTAGCCAAGGGTTAAAAAATACAATATTAGAGGCAGGCCAGTGAAATGACTTGCAAATTACTGACAGACACCTTGCGCACTACAGACAATTTTTGTTTTGTAATTAACTAATTTGTTAATTAGGACGATTTAAATAAATTGCTAAATATTGACTTTAGGCAAGAAATGCTGCTTGCAAAGTTCGAGAGCGTCTTCAGAAACCCAATCGCATCATTTGCGATAAAGAAAGTCTCACGTATACCATTTTTTCCAAGCTGCAAAGAAAGCCCGCGAAATACAAAAAGAACCACGTGACTAGCGCGCTAGCGCGCCGCGAGGATGCTGCCCTCAGCCGTGGTTTGAGCGAACGAAATCGGCTGCGGCCGCGACTCGGCGTCTCCGTTGCAGCGATAGGCCGATAAGTTAAAGGTGGTTTCTTGGCCCGCGCTCGCTACAACTTGCACCGTCACGAGCGCAGCTGGCTGGCAACGGGCCAAGAAACCACCGCCCACTTATAGGCCTACCGCTGCAACGGAGCCGGCGAGTCCCGGCCGCAGGTGATTTCGTTCGCTCAAACCTCGGCTGAGGGCAGCATTCTCGAGGCGCGCGAGCGCGCTAGTCACGTGGTTCTTTTTGTATTTCGCGGGATTTCTTTACAGCTTGGAAAAAATGGTATACGTGAGACTTTCTTTATCGCAAATAATGCAGTTGGGGTTTTTGAGGACGCTCTCGAACTTTGCAAGCAGGATTTCTTGCCTAAAGTCAATATTTAGCAAATTAGTTAAATCGTCCTAATTAACAAATTAGTTAATTACAAAACAAAAAATTGTCTGTAGCGCGCAAGGTGGCTGTCAGCAATTTGCAACTGATTTCACTCGCCTGCCTCTAATATTGTATTTTTTAACCCTTGGCTAAAGATAGCTGGGACACCCGGTATATTGAACATGTCTGATTTTCTTAGCACTTCGAACTCTCCAAAATGCTTTCCGCCACACCGGCCTAGCTAGAGGCCCGGTCGCGTGCCACCCAAGATCAAAACCACTGTCAAAGACCGTACGCTGACCACGCATTAATATGGAAAGTGGTGCCTTCTTGAACTGCTGTTTTCATATTGACTGGAGCTTTGACGAGCGAGTCCTTGAACTCGGCTTGTAAAGGCAGGGTATCTGATGGCTTCTTTCACACGCTGCCTTGGCACTGGACAGGTCTTGTTGATCTATAAATTTGTCGCGTACGGTCTCTTAGGAATCACATGGAAAGCGTAGCTTTCGTGCGTCGTTTCAGAGCATTCCAAGTGGACGCGAAGCTCGAAAGAGCGCTTTGTCAAGGGGCATCGCCTAGACAGACAGAGAGAGAAAAAAAAAACAAAGTTCAGAACAGCTAATGTAAACAGCCAATTCAAGAATAAGTATACGGTGGCTAAACTTTCAAAACCAGAAGGAGGCTGGCAATCGCGCTTAAGTATTAAAGCAGGGAATGAAGGGCAAGAGAACAAAAACGCCAACCTTTTTTGCAAGCAAAACAGGGGTCACGTCGAAGCGCACATGTGAGGCAGCCTTGACTGTATATCAGGTTATCTTAAGTGGGTCCTAAAGAGCTATTCCAAGTCATCATTTAATGACTTCAGTGTCGGAGTTCATTGCCTCGCCAGTCCATTGGCGCGAAATGTTTCTCCAGTCCGTGAACAACGAGCGGAGTTACAGGGATTTGTAACACGCCTTAAGCGATTTCTCTCTCGTATCGACCAGCATGGTGGAAGCTACACAGAGAGGGAGGGTATGGGGGTAAGAAGCTACATCATGATGCACATCATCATCAAATCCAACGTTAGATGACAGGAATTCACAGTAAAGTAAAGGTTTAACGTCCCAAAACCAAGATATGATTATGAGAGACGCCGCAGTGGAGGGCTCCGGAAATTTTGAACACCTGGGGTTCCTAAACGTACACCTAAATCTAAGTACACGGGCCACAAGCATTTTGACCTCCATCGAAAATGTGGCCGGGGCCCGGAAGTGTGCATGTCGCCCAGCCATGACTAAAAACACAGCTATAAAAAAATTGGCCGCGTATCTGCGTGCTTCGCTGCAAATGTCGTGTAAAGACGATAGAAGAGGCGCTGTGTGAGATATGGACGCCATCTGGCAATACGTCGATCGGGAAACATGAGTGCTGTGTTGCGTGCTGGTAGTCCCGGCGCAGCAGCAGGCGAAGACCTTTGCAGAGAAACGTCCGCACTCAACGAGTACTCTCCACACACTCTTTTATTTACACGTCGCCTGGGTAAAACAGGAACGCCAGAGCGGCGCCCACAACCGGCAGCCTGAAGGCCGCTCACAACGCTGCTTTTTCATTTTTTAAATATTTTTTTTCACCTTCTTGGCCTTCTCAAAACTAAAGTTTTTCAACACCAACCCATGGCATTGTACAGTGCAATACAGAACCGAAACCGAAACACAACAATGAGCTCGTGCGAAGGGCTCGGAGGAAGGCAAATTTCAGCGCAGTCGCATTTTCAGCTTTGTTGAAACAGCGCTCACTAGACGACGAGGAAGTAAAAGAAGGCACAGGACAGGCAGCGCCTGTCCTGTGCCTTCTTTTACTTCGTCGTCGTCTAGTGAGCGCTGTTTCAACAAAGATGAACGCATACCAACTCGCTCAAGCTTCCATTCTTATGCATTTTCAGCGCAGCTTAAGAAACTAGGGTCCTTAAAATTACGTATGTATGCATTTTCTATTAAAGGAACACGCCACCTAATACTTACCTAGTGATGTTGCACCTCAGATATGCATGATATTTACTTTTTGATCGACAACGTTCACAAGTATGAACAGCGGTACCAGTTCAAGACGGCTGGCCCTTGGGCAAGTGGTTCAACTTTGGCCGAGTGGCTGAATCGAGGGACGTGCCGACAAACAGAAAGACAGACAGACAGACCAAAATTTCTGCGTTTAAGTTCCCCAAGAAAGACTATCGTCTTTAAAAATCAGCCCGAAGGAACACGTTGTTAAGGCAAAACCTGCTACGGCTCTTTGTAAGGTGTCCTTAAGCGTACCTGTGGACGCGACACGCACGAAACGTATCACGTCACCCACTTGGCGCGAGCTGCGTGTTCACTTCGTTCATTTCGTCTTTGCGTCGTGCACGCAATTCAACACAAAAGGTGCTCGCGCAACTCCCACCTCGTCTTTCCGGAAACGGGTCGCCCAGGTGATACAGAATCATGTAAAGACTATCTTATGCCCATGGCTTAAGATAGTCTTTTCTACTTTACGTCTCTACAGGCAAGCGCACGGGGAAATATACGAATTTTTCTTCCCGGACGACACGACTGATAACGTGCGGGCACATGATGTGGCCGGCCTGTTCAGCATCTCTGCCTTAAATCGTGTGTTAACGAGCATTACTTTATTTCTACATGTCACGTTGGCTACATAAAACTGGGGTCATGCCAGGCTTGAGCATCATGAAAGCAGGCCACACTACTAATGAAGCTAAAAGTCACGTTTCTGTTCAAGTCACATGACAATGTGCTGCTGAGGTGTAAATACCCGCAGGGTCCTTTATGCATTCACCTAAGACGACTCGAGGGCGAAAGCCATCCTTTTTATGTTCTCAGTCGAGACACTGATAGTTCTCCGCCACCCTACGGAAGCTTTTTGCACCTGACGTGACTTTCTACTGCCTCCAGTACGGATTCACCTGACCTGCTTTTGCACTGACTCCGTAATCGGTCCAGCTTTGACCGAGTTACAATCTCACGCGATGACATAATGATGTGACGTTATAACAATATTTGTTGGCGTTTAACGTCCCAAAACCACGATATGATTATTAGAAGGGCCGCAGTGGAGGGCTCCGGAAATTTAGACCACCCGCGGTTCTTTAACGTCCACCTAAATCTAAGAGCAAGGGCCTCAAGCATTTTCACTGCCATCGAAAATGCGGCCGGCGCAGCCGGCATTGAATCCCGCGACCTGCGGGTCAGCAGTCGAACACTATAACCACTTGAACACCTTGGCGGGTACATGTGACGTCATGATGGAGCCATGTGGTGAAGTCATCACACGATGATTTTTTGTATCATTCGTGTTTTCCGCAAAGCCGCGGGACACCGACGGTCAATTTTCGCCTTTGGTGAGGCTTTTAAAGCGTTCGCCTTAATATACTCTCTCCTTCACGACGGCGTACCAGTTCAGCTGGCACCGACGCATGAGGGCTGTGAAGAAAGTTTAACGCCCGCTAACAAGCCGTCGGTGCGAATTTTGTTTTTATCTATTGTTCCTCAACATCTGAAATAAATATTCTGATCTCATTTTCACATGCCATGTGAAAAGTCGCAATGTGCCAATCAAAATTTTCACACGGCTCACAACCCCTTCACAATGCTAGCGCGAAACCACACTACCACATCCCTGCGCGGCCAGGGCACGGGCATGCGATTGAATGGTACAGCCGTGGTAATGTGGCCGCGTGACCTGTGCGAAGGGGCGTGGTGTAGTAATGTGTCGCCCCTGCGTTGTTTCGCGCATGCACTTGGTCCTCACCGCTTCGTGTACGTGGCGCTGCACGGAACATGAGACACGGGCTTGCGTGTTCTCTGTAACAGTGGACCGACCTGTACAACAGTCGACGGCGGAGGCCGGCCTGTGCAGGCTGCGAACGGTAATGAGTGGAAAATTTCGACGAGCCTTACCTTGCCTGCACGTGGGCGAACTGAGGTCTACCGCTCGCTCTTCCTGGTCGACCTGCCAAAAGAGCTGCGCCATAATACTTGATCGACGGTCTGTTCGAAATAACACTGGGCCGCCGATATCTTGGCGACCCGCCGAGAAAGCGGCGTCCAGGTCCTCGTGGAGCTCCTCCAGCAGTTCCAAGCTTTCCCCGCGCAGGGCGATATGCAAGGCGGTCGTGAGGGCTCGCACTTCCAGGTTCGTGCTTGCGTACGCAGCTGCGAACCGCTGGCCGCGCCACAGGACCAAGAACATCAGTCCGCATTCCAGATAGGCGGAGTCCACGTAGTTGTTTATCAGGCAGGCGTAGTACGTTTCGCACAAATGCCTCACATGGAGCGTCGTTTGGCGGCGAGGACTGGATCGCAGCGCGTTCGCTAAGTCTCCTATGAGCATATGGTAGTCGACCTGTGGCACGTTGACGCAGAAGCGAATGAGCATCCACGGCCCAATCTTCCGCCTCGACATGAGCCAGCAGTAGAGCCAGGCTACACGCAGCAGGCACTCGGAGACGCTGGGAGACGCTTCCACAGCGCGGCGTATTTCCTGGGCGATCATTTCCGGACGCAGCGGTCTGATCCGCGGGAGCCAGTCCACGTTCTCGTAATCCAACCATTGCAGATCCTGCGCGGGCACTCGCTGGACGTGGGCGAACAGCGCTTCCAGGACACTGGCTGACATCTTGGTAGAAGGCGGGCGCTGTGCAGGAAGACGTGATTCCTAACAATGAGTTTCGCTTGGCTAGCTATTCGCCAAGCGGAATGCGTGAAGCTATACCGCAACTGTACCTGCTGGCGAAGGGATGGTGGACGACCCTCTAAACCATGGCTGTAGTTGCGCCGAACGCATGCGCGACGTTAAGCCCGCGTTAGGCAGCCGTCGCGTCCAGCGAGTATGGTCGGGATACCAGAGATGACGACAGTCTTCAATGGAGCCGTACAAATATTTATTGCAACGTTAACGTCGGGGTGGCCTTTCCATTGCGAGGCCAACAAGATAAGTGCTCCGCAGATATGAAGGTGCAGAAAGAAGTACCACACGCTACACATTTTTGATATTAAGATTATGCGTGGTCAACGAAGTTAAACGCATGTATTAGCGTTGTTCGTCTACCATCAAGACTGATATGCAAAAGCGGCAAGTCGAAGAAAAAACGAAAGAAAAAGATTCATCGACGATTACCTTACTGCCTAATGCGAATTCTGAGCGCAGCTTCGTGATGGGGCAAGGCGAACTGTGTTCGAAGTTTTGGCTTTCCACAAGGAATGGACTACGCCATAAATAATTTTTGCGAAGTAGGACAGCACCCACAACGCCATTATTGGTCATTCTGCGGATAATCGTGGTACCCGCTACACACCTCCAAGGTATTATGTGCACTTTGTTGATGCTGCCTGTGGCTGATGATAATGAGGAATCATGGCTGAGCATTTTTCAGTGGGTGGGAGCATTCAACCACACACTCATTGCGCAGTTAGCATTGCGTGATAACTGGTTGTTATCATGCTCTGCTGCCACGCTATATTAAATTGCTTAACGCGATTCCTTGCCCGACGTGACGCCTGCATAGGGTGTTTTCGGAAACGATTTTTAAGCACCGGCGTGACTATGTGGTAGAATAATCGACTGCCGCATAGAGGGCCTGGATTCAAATCCCATTCGATCCTGGGTATTGTTTTTTCATTTTCTTTTTTCCAGTTCTGTCGGGTACTTTTCATGTCTATTGGTTACGACGGCGGCGCCCCTCAACGGAGGAGCGCGTGCCTAACTGCTGCGTTCTAAACAATCTTAACTTCTGGAGTTATGCGAGTAGGTATAGAAAAGGTTTGATGAGCCGAGAAAGATGAAAAAAAGTCAGTTCCGCCGCAACCCGAAGCAATGAATGTGACATAGAAATAAAGTAAAAAAGAAAAAGCTTTCAGTTGCCCAACCAACAAATCGAAAATGGTATTCCCCGACTTTCTAGTACACAATGCTGACGCGCTTGCCACTACGACACCTTTTTTTTCTTTAATGATATTTATACAACAGGGAAAGTTTTCACGCATGAAAGCTCAACGTATACACAAAACTAATTTGTGTGTTGTACTCGCTAGGCGATGCAATCAGAAACAAGAGGCATAACAAAATTCACATACGTTCCTGAAGGCTATAACATCAGTCAACGGCGTCTTAGCTCGCCGCATTGCAGTGACAGACATATAATAATAATGTTTGGGGTTTTACGTGCCAAAAGCATAATATGATTATGAGGAACACCGTAGTGGCGAGCTCCGGAAATTTCCACCATCTGGTGTTCTTTAACGTGCAGTGACATCGCACAATAAACGGGCCTCAAGCATTCCGTCTCCATCGAAATGGAACCGCCACGGCTGTGATCGAACCCGCGACCTTCGGGTCAGCAGCCGAGCACCGTAACCGCTGTACCTCCAAAGCGGACGCAATGGCAGACAGTGCTACGTGTAACTATTGCGAACCATCGAACATATCATCTGTTATTGACTTCAATACAGCCCCTAGAGGCAGTCTCTATCAGCCGCTCTCTGAGCGGCTGATAGAGACCGACCAGCCGCTCTCTGAGCAAGCCATCTTGGAATGGCGGAAAGCTACATCTTCACGCCAGAAAGTGACGAAGGCGCTTCTGCAGTTTCTCTCAGTGACCCGCCTAGTTCAACGCTTATTACACTCCTGCGTGTGTGCTTCTGTTTACCTTCCCCTCTCTCTCATTTTTCTCTTTCTTCCTTTCCCGCCTCCACTAGACCGTTCCCCAGTGCAGGGCAGCAAACCGGATATTTACTTTCCGGATAACCTCCCTGACTTTTCCCATTATATTACTCTCTCTCTGAGGCGAAGCTCTTTCACAAATGAACATTACAACAGCAGTAAGAACAAACACCTTACTAACGAAAAATGCCAATCTGGTTTAACTTCAACTTGCTCATATATATATTTTAGTTGGTTGATCAAGTCGCCACGGTGGCTCAATGGATGCGGTGCTTGGATGCTGGCCCGAAAGACGCGTGTTGGAACCCGGGTGTGGCGGTCGCATTTCGATGGAGGCCAAATTCTGAAGGCTCCTGTACTGTACGATGCCTGCGCTCGTTAAAGAAACCCAGTGGCGGTCCAAAGTAGCCGGAGCCCTGCACTACGACATCTTTCATAGCCCGAGTTGCTTTGGGACATTAAATACCATGAAACCATTATTCAACGCTTCTTATGATGGGGAAACTACTCGCTCCGCATTGCTCTGCAACATGCGCGTCTCACGACTCGGCGTGTATTCCAATGAGAATAAACAAGTACAACGGTACATCGCTACAACTAGTTGACACGAGATATAGCACGGAATGTACCACATAATGTTTCAATTTTTGGTGAAGCCCAAGACGGAAAACAAGTTTTGTCTGCAAAAATTGTCTGTGTCACACGGGTACTCCACTGTGCGATCGCCGACTCGATCTTCTTACTGCAAGTCTAGCACATTTCCAATGTCACAAAGGTGCCATCCCATGAAGCGAGCTTGAGGTGCTGTACTTATATGGCGAATCTGTGTAGGGTTAGGTTCTGGCAGATCGTGCCTGCGGACAAAGCGATGCGTTGAACAGACGTTCTGGGGCCCCTCGCCACCGCCCTTGCCTGTTTAAAAACACTCTGCCGCGGCGCTTCCACCTCTAAGTGCGCTCATTTGTCTCGTGACGTGAAGATTGCGCTGGAACTGCTCTCAGCAGTTGCCCTTTGTATTCGCTTTGGGACGCACGGGTCCGTTCGCTCGGAGGAAGAAAATCAGGAATTGAAGGAACGCAAACAGGCGCGGAAATGACTAGACGCCGCTGCCGCACAACGTCGAGCCGCAGCCACTGCAACTTCCATCTTCATAGTATTGGAAGTTTTCGGCACGCGCCTGTGCATCTCACGGCGAATCTATGCGAAGTGTATACTTATGGTACATTCGACTGTTCGTTTGAGAGCGCTCTGACTTAGTTTGAAACTGTTGAATTCAACAGCTTTAAACCTTTTCAACGAGAACAAGCAGGTATGCAAGTAATCTTTCTCCTTCGTGATTATGTTTTGACCCGATAATGTTAGTAGCAATGGTTAGTTGCTATTTTACACACTTTTCAGCGCCTTCGGAGCGCACGAAAACCACCAGTCGAATGTACTATTAGATACAAATGGAAATTCTGGGGCGGTCGCCGCAGGCTGAATTTGTAATGTACAGGTGTATAAAAAAACACTTCTCTGTTGGTTATCGCACACAGGGCAGTTTATTTAACGCAAGTGTTGATAGCCGCCGCGTTCAGCGGTGACGCTTTCGTAACTGGCCTTGCCATTACACTTAACAGATTAAATATGGCAGCATATTTACGAAAGTGCACCAATGTAGCGAATGAATTCGAAGCGTTGGGGACAGTCTGACGGCGACGACACTATTTTTAGGGGCGAAGCTCCTTAAAGCGGCACCCGTTCGTCCCTCGTAGTCGTAGTCGTAGTAGTCGTAGTGCGTAACCAGTCTTACGCTTTGACCTCCAAGGTGGTGCCGGTGGGAGATTTTTCCTGTGCGTTGTTGAACAATAAAAAATTCGCAGCGTTAGCTAAAAGCCGACTTCTTCTGTCTCTCATTCCCATTAGCAACCATTCTTTACCTCCAAGGTAGTGCCTGGTGAGATTTCTCCTGTGCGTGATTAAACAATAAAAATTTTGTTCAAAACGCCGTTGATTGATGAAATAAACCAACGGAAGACGCCAGATGTTTTGTAAAAGCAAAACGAAAGAACGCCAGATGTTTCTAAAGCAAAACGAAAAGACGCCAGATGTTTTCTAAAGCAATGGTTTTCTAAACAATGAAAATTCACAGCGTACATGTAAAATTAAAGTGAGCTGCAAGTTGTCATAACTCATCGAACCTTTAGTATAAACGCGCCCGATCTCACGTCGGTGATGATGTACTGGGCAGAATTCACGGAAGATTCACGGTTTACCGATGAACCTCCGCAGCTTCGCCCACTCATCATCATTCACTCCGTGGAGATGCTGTGACTTTTTTCTTTATTTTTGGTCAATACATAAAAGAAGGCAGGAGCATTCTTGATACAAAGGTCTGCCCATGCGGTCGTGTCCCAGGGGTTTTAAAATTTCAGTCCCCTATGCGTGGGACCATGTCCTAAATGCGCGGGTTTAAGAACATGCTTCAAGCTACACATCCACTCATATCTGTCAGAAGGGCACGTGGGAACGTTCTTCAAGCACGTCTTGCTCGTCAACTGAGGGGGGGGGGGACAGATCAGCGCCGCTATTCTTTGAATATACCTGACTCAGGCAGCACCTCGAAGTCTCCAAAACGTTTTACGCTACGCCGGTCTCGCTAGAAGTCCTGTCATGGATAACCGAATACCGAAACCTTTCACAAAGACCGTTTCCAGTCATCCAGTAATGTGAAAGCTGGTGCCTGCTTCTCGGCTTGTTCTTTCCATATCGACTTGACGAGGGAAATCTTCAACCAAGGCTGTAAAGATGGGATCTCTGACGGCTTCTTTCACACGCTGTCTAGGCGCTGGACAGGTCCTGTTCATGATATTCATTTGTCACACGCAATCTCGTGTGAATCGAACGGGAGGCCTAGATTTCGAGTGCCATGTCTGTCTTATAAGCGGATCCGTAGCTCGAAGGAGCCCTTTGTCAAGGGGCATCGCCTGCAAAATGAAAAAAAGAATGTAGAGAACAGTTTACGTCAGCAACCAATTAATGAATAACTAAACAATGGATAAAATCCTAAATGTGAAAAGGAGGCTAAAAATAGCGCGACAATATTAAAAAAGAGAAAGAAGTGCGATATTACCGGCCGCATTTCAATCAGGGCGAAATGCTAAAATACCAGCGTACTCATGTTTGGGTCCACCTTAAAAAAAACCCTAGGTCGTCAGAATTAATCCTGAGTACACACTGCGGTGGGGCTCGTTATCATATTCTGGTTTTGTCAACTAAAACCCCAGCAATAATCACCTTGATGCTTTTCTGTTAGTCAAATTCCTTGAAGTTTGGTTTGAGCAGAGTTTAGCGATGAGTGTTCATGTCGATGTTGCCACTACGAAGATTACTCGGGTTATTCGGATTGGTTCAGTGATGGACTTCCTTCATCGGTATATTAAACTTGTCGTATAGAACTACATCCTTCTTTCACGTGTTGCCTAGTGTGAAGCCGTGCGCAAGAAATCACAGAAATGTAAAGATACATTTTCGTCTTTTTTTGCACAATGAAGCACTGCGGGTACGCAGTAACCTCAATATGCGAGCCTCTTCTTCCTCACGAGTTGGTGATCTCTGGTTAAGATGATATTCTTGATCTTTTATTATATGAACACCGCGCAAGATTTACGACGCGGACGTAGACTTGGCTTTACTACTTTCACGTTTTAACACTCGCTATGTACTGAGCTTGGGACTACTAATCAATACTTGCACGGTATCAGGGGTGAAGTAGCGAGCGGGAATGTATGCGTTGCTTCGTAATTATTCAGCCGCCTATTTCACGTAGCGCAGTAGCTGTTCCATAAATATTAATTCACGAGAGCGCGTGTGTAGCCTTACCAGATGCGTCACGAAACAAACATACACGGATACTCGCCAACTGTAAAAATTTGAGCTTATTTTCAGGCTTAAATTATGACACGTAATTAACAATACACGCCAGGCTGTTAAGTTAGGTGACTCCTGAAAGAACGAACACAATTTTCTCACATATACGTTACGCAATGCAGAAAAGTAGGCACGAATTCCGTATGGAAGCTGCAAAAACTTAGAAATGCTTGAGCATCGCCTACAAGAGTAGAACGCGATCGCCTTTATTGCTAGACCGTGGGTTCGCTTCTGGGTGCATGGCTCAACGATGCCGCACGGAAACGAACGACTGTGCGTGTAACATTGGCCGCTTCAAACTATCCTAAGATGCCTGCTGTAAGTATAGGTGCGAAGTGCCTACTAAGACGTAATTCTTCATTTTGCGAATCAGCGAAGGGCCCACTTCGCGTCCGTAAGGCAACACGCGAACCAACGCAGCTGCCCACTTTGTTGATGCGTTTGCTGATGATGATGATTAACTTTGTCTGAGCGCTTTGTAATGGACGGGCCTTTAAAACACATACTCGTTACGCAATAGAACATGTTTTCACACCTGGCGCGATTGTACGCTTTTGCCAAGGAATGTTATATGCGTTAAGCAGACTCCTCTTACAGCATGACATTCGTAAGGTGTTTATTTCCGAAGCACTTTCAAGCAATGGCGTCGCTTTGTAGTAGAATACCAGCTTGTCACACAGAAGGCCTGAGTTTGATTCTGACTCGAACCGAAGAGTTTCATTGTTTATTTCATTTGAATCTTTCTCGATTCTCGACGCACCGCGCTTTTTTTTCGCTATACCCTAACGACGCCGACACCCATGCCAATGCCGGAATTACTGCGAAGCGAGGTTTTAACGCTCTCGCTTTAAACCTGCCTGATATATAATGTCACGCAGCCGATTGAGGTTAAATGGCAACGTCTGGTAATTTGACATTAGCGTGAGTTCATGTGATACAATTCAATGACTCTTCGTACGGGCCAAAAGGTAGCCACAATTCGCATTGTTAAGGTATCACTATGACAGCCAATTGAGACTGTGGGGTTTTTAGCACAGAAACCACGAGATAATAGGAAGCAACACGGTAGCGGGAAGCTCAGATTTAAATTTTATACCATGTAAGTTTCATTACCGTCAAAGTATAGGCACACTAGCGTTCTCACGTTTGGCTCCGTAAAAATGCTGCCGGGTCGCTGAAAATGGATCCGGCGAGATTGTTAGAAAACACCACAGCCGCTAAGCAACCACAGAGCGTGTAAGTGAACTAACTCGCCTAAGATGACTCGAAGGTAAAAGCAATCTCTTTTTTATATTTGCTGTCAGTCAGGCGTCCTCAAACTTTTGCACCGACGCATCGTTTTCACGGTTTCAAGAGCCATGAAATTTATGCAGATCCTTCCGCCGGAAAGGAACCTGGCGGTATTTAATAACCGCAGTTTGCATTTGGTTAACCAATTAAATGCGGCGACCGTTGCGTGAATGACACATTCGGGGAAGCTGACTGCTTTGAAGCGTTTACAAATTTAACGACGCTAAAGTAGCCCAACCGGAAGGGTAAATAGGAAAAATATGTGCATTACACATCAGGGTAACTGTCGCTCCCCGATGAACATAAGTTGTATTCCGATGTTTTACGAGCCGAAATTACGAGCGAATTATGACGCAAGCCGAAGTGTTGGCTTCCGGATTATTTTTAACACACCGTTGATTCTCTAAACTGCGTGTAAATCTAACTAAACGGTGAATAATGGATAGATGGGCAAGTTGGTTTCGGTTCATAACTGTGGTGATCCAGCTCCCGGTGACGAAGACAGAAGGAACTAGAAGAAGACGCGATATGCTCTGTACTCTCAAGTGAAGATTTTGTTGCTACAGCAGTCATGTGAACATTGTACGCGGGTTCTTGCCGCCGGCGTCACCGTTGTTAGCCGTGTAAAATCCCAATCGATAACATCGCCCAGTGCATCCAATGTTCTACGCAAAAGCAGAGTCATTTAATACTTATGGTCAGGGAACTGCCGCCTAAGTTTCATATGGAGCCAACGGCCGCCAAAAGATCGAGTCACACCTGTGCGTGAGAGGGCATGGGAACGCTGCTATCGATGTGTTTATGTGTCGGACAGCCTAGCTGTCACGTAGCTACTTTAACAAACAACATGCGTGTATAAGTGCCTGAGTGCGTCGTTAGTGTTGAATTGAGCAGAGGGGAGAAAACAGTAGCCGTTCAAAACGCGCACCTTGCGGTAAGTTCAGCCTCAAAGGCACTGAAATTCTTAATTTGAAGCGTCCTAATCATGTTACCATGCGGCACGGTATACTGCGAGACTTCACATTTTGATCTTTTAAGGCATTTAACCAAATGAAAATACATGGTTATATTTATGTCACTTCTGAACAAGACTTAGGTCATTGAAATTGGAATCGGAGGCAGCGACGATGTCCGATTTATCAATGTGCTTCGTGCACGCATGCGTGCTTATCGATTCAAAACTGGAATCGGCACTGTCTACCAGCCGTAAGGCCCACCTTAGTCTCTCGCGCTGCTCCTTATTACTCGGTAAACCAAATGCGCCTTTTGGTTGTTTTCTTGTAAACAGAACCAACCGCTGGCACGCGAGACCTGTTCGGAATCGTTGCGCCACGCCCACACTTGAGCTGTCTCAAAAATTAACGCAGCAGATGCAGAGAAAGCACCTCAACCATCGGCTCGTGTCGCACCGCGCAGGCAAAAGATGCCTTCTGTGGAACAATGGCGCCGCGTTGCGGCACCTTTGGGCAGCGTATGAAGCTGCCCCATAGCATGACGGTCAACTTTTGTGACCATAAGAACTATTAAAGGACAATAGCAAGAGTTAAAGAGCGCAAGCGCTGAGCACCAACGTGGCTAACTCAACAACGAAATGGGCCGGTCATCTTCGTCGCACTAAGGATGCATGTGATAACATCACCCAGCGATTGAGGCCGGCAGTCGATGCCTTCTCAAGCATGGAGGAAACGCCCTGACCATCTTTCACCAGGCGAATGAGCCTCGGAAGAGGGCAGTGTGGGGAGATGGGGGTGCGTTGCTTGAGCAGCAACTGCGAATCTCAACGGAGATCAGGAAGCGGCTCGTAAGCTTCCTCTGCTCTGAGGGATATCTTCCCGTTTAGAGGACTGAGAGCACGAAAACTGATTAGGCACGCAGAATGCTCGTATTCCCCTGAACAATCCTTTTAGTTTCGTGAGATCAGATCCAAAATAGTTAGCTGCTAGCCTTACTTCGTATTACATTCCAATTTATTGCTACCGCATTCATGACTTCGCCCTTGCGTCAAAACTGGTTCTTATTGAAAACGTTTCTATAAGCAGCATTATTCAATGACGTAAAATTTCACACGTATGAGCAAACTACTTGCAGTTGACATTGAAAAAAATGAACGCGGCATCTTTGGAACTGAAAAAGCAAAATGATAGAGTATCAATTTGACTGTAGACTACGCACGTGTTGATGAGGGCTACAGACACCCGACCTGCTCATTTTTCTTTAATCTGTTAAAGTAAAGGACTTCAACTGTTTCTCTCGTTACTTTGTTATGATGGCGCATGTTCCATCTTCTCTTTCCTTGTGCATTCGTCGTCTGACGCTGGGCAACTACAATTTACCACACGCGTTCCGTCATTTTCCCCCTTAAGAAAGGCGCCCACCGTGGCCGGCAATCGAACCCTCGTCCTTCGCTTTATGATTGCGGCACCTTAGCCGCCTTAGCCGTCGCCGGTAAGCGACCAAGGCAGGTTCTCGGGTGATAATGCACTTCGCAAAATGATTGAAAGAATTTTACCGCGGCAGGAACGGCCAAAAGTCGAGCGTGGTATTAACCAGGCTGCCTAAGATCGTCAGTAAAGAACCTCGGCGTGTCTTACCTAAGTCGTACATGTCCAAACTGTTGTTTTCTGCTGGCTCTTGCGGGTAGCTATTCGGCCAAAAACCGCGCTGCGATACTTGGGTCCCTATCCAGTCGAAGGGATACTGTGGCTCCGACGTCCCGGACACCGGCACGAAACGCGGCGTCCAAGTTTGCGTGGATGCCTCGTAGAAGTTCGACGCTTTCCCCGCGCAGCGCGATATGAAAGCAGGTCATGAGGGTTCGCTGCTGGTCGTTCGTTCCGACATACGCGGCTGCGAAGCGCTGGCCGCTCCAAAGGACCACGAACACCACTGCCCATTTTCGTGCGGTAGGGTCCGAGTAGTTATGAATCATGCAGCTGTAGTACGTTGCACCGTCCTTCGTCATATAGAGCGGTGCGGGCCGGCCAACAAATAGGAATGCTCTCTCCACGTTCTCCAGAAGCACCTTACAGTCGGCCTGCAGAGCGGAAGGGCCGAAGCGCAAGAGCAGCCACGGGCCAATCTTCCGATTCTTCATGAGCCAGCAGTAAAGCAAGGCGACACGTTCGAGCCGTACAAAGACACTGGAAGATGCTTCAAGAATGCGGCGTATTTCCTGGGCGGCCACTTCAGGTTGTAGGTTTCTGAGCCGAGTGAGCCAGTCGGTGTTCGGAATATTGGCCAGGCACTGAAGGTCCTGCGCTGTCAATCGCTGTATGTGAACGAGCAGCTGTTCCAGTACATTGACTGCCATCCTCGTAGAAGGCGGGCCAGGCTAGGGTGATGTACGTCCTAATGGTGGATTTTGCTGGGTACGACGCCTACTTGCAGAACGATGCTCTATTACAACCAGCAGCTGCAGGCGAAGGAAAAGTGGACGACGCGTCAAGCTGCGGCGGTAGCTGTGCCAAACCCGTTTGGGATGTGAGCCCGCGTTAGGTGGCGCTGGCGTCGAGCCAACGACTATTCTTGAACAGTGGTCGAGTTACCAGAGATAACAAGAGTATTCAATGGAGCGATATGAACTGGCACGGCTATGTGACTGCGGCGGTGAGCGTGCCAATCCAGTGCCTACAAGTATCGGATTGTGGCAAGTTAACACTATGTAGATACGCAAGCGCCCAAAGAGAGCTACGTTAGGCGTTCCTCGAAATTGAAATTAACCGTGTTTAACGATGTGAGACGCAGGTTATAGCCTTCTTGATGGGCGCCATCTACACGGACATCGAAAGTAGGGCAAGTGCGAGCAAAGGAATATTTTTTGGGTATTCGAGTAGGTGCAACCAAACGTACGTTGGGGCGCCTAGCTGAGTTGTCGGATATGTATCTTTTTGTCGAGTGCGCCGCCAACAGCGATTTTTGTTGACATGCTCTTTGCCACGGAGAGAAAACTGGTAACCACCCGTGGAGTTCTCTTCTATGTTGGGTCTACCAATAGTTGACACACGCCATTTACGTCACGGAACTGACTTCAAGAGGATATCACGTGGGCAGCTCGAATGACGTTCAGAAAAAAAGTTTTCACTTATCTGGCCGAGAAGTCGAAACTCTTACCCCGCGGCTTTCGAGCATGGAAGCCTGGCACGTTGGCGACTACGCAGCAAACGTTTCGTGTTTCGTTGATGATATTTAATGGCCCTTTTATGAAACATTAATACACACAAACAACTAATATTTCTCGTCTACTAGTATTGCAATGCAATTCCGTACATGATGCTGTAAGGAGTTCACCTACATCTCTGAAGCGTGTACAGCAGGCAGCGGCCTTTTACAGATAAACACTAGAACGACGGTGAA
Source organism: Rhipicephalus sanguineus (assembly GCF_013339695.2). Lineage (NCBI taxonomy): Eukaryota > Metazoa > Arthropoda > Arachnida > Ixodida > Ixodidae > Rhipicephalus > Rhipicephalus sanguineus. Next base: position 57,575,742 of record NC_051183.1, read on the forward strand.
AATAAGTACATTGTCAATACTAAGCCGCAGTCTGACGCAATTTTCTTTGCGCATACATATCTTTTAGATGGCTGATAATTTTAATGATGTCGGTTTATCAAGAACTCATGGGCTCCTCGTTTTGCTGCAACAAGTACGTCTTCCTAGATCGTACGTCTTTTTCACCGCAAACTTAAAGCGTTCATACTGTCATCAAGTGATGAATACGTGAGACGGCGCAATTTATTGTGGTCGGTTCGTGTGTCTGCCCACATTTCTAAAATGCGTCAGTATTTCTATGACTACTGAAATGGAAAGCTATCCATCCGTATGTCCTTCTGTATCGTAAGATAATCACCATGAAGAAATGAATGAATAAATGAAAATAATTTGTTTTTACAGGGCTCGTTTTCAAACCGTGACTACGCTATCCGAAGGCCGCGGGATCGAATCTCGGCCACGGCAGTAGCATTTTAATGGAGGCTAAATACCAGAGACCCGTGTACATAAGTTTAGGCTACGTTAAAGGGATCTGGAACACTTTTTGAGCATCGTCAGAAAACTATGCCGATCGATAGTCGGGGCCTCTGAGAAACTCTTTGCCAGACAGGATAGCGAAGTTCACGGCCTGGACTTTGCAGTTGTTGCGCAATGTCAGATTCAAATCGCTGGCTCTTCACACGACGAATGATGCCATAAACCGAAATGACGGCGTCCTAAACACAATGTGCACGCCCACTGGCTGATTTCAGCCTGATGAACTACGTAGTTACCGTGGCATGCCGCTACGTGCTCGTGCGCTTGAAGGCCATCACGCTGAACATGAGCCGCGCATTGCAAAAAGAAAAGAACGTTCTCAAGCTGATAACACGCGCTGAAGAATGTAGCTTCCTGCCCATTGAAATCACCCCCCCCCCTCATTTCGTAGCGTTGAATCCGCTCATTGGTACGAAAGGAGAGAAAAAGCGCTTAATCCGTGCGACAATCACTTAGGAAAATTTTAAAAGCGCAAAAAAAGAACAGGACAAACAGAAAGACACATAGATTCAGCGCTGACCTCAAAACAGTTTTATTGCTTCAAACGCAAGGCCTTTTTATGGCACGCATCAGAGGAACGGAAAGGTGATTACATGAAATATTGCGACGGTAATGCCACCGGTCGACAAGTTGCCGAAAATCAAGGAAGGTAGACAGCGTTGTCTAAAATTTCAAAACTGAAATATGTTAATGATATACAAAGCGATGGTCACTGGAATGTAAATACATAATAAAATCCTAAAAGCAACTCAGAACGAGAACAAAACCAAGGAAGCTGGAAAGTAGCACGAGTACAATGCTAAGACCACGTCATCAACAAACTGTTCGCGACAAGGCATGCACTCCAGGTAACGCACCTCCTTCTTTGAGAGGGACATTCCTTCGCAGCCTAAGTTCCTTGATTTTCCTTTTCTGTGACTTTTTGAGTCGTGGAATCGCATGACAAATGTATGTGAGGTGCAAAAAGAAATGAGTGAACACTTTGAGGGGTTCACCGAAGGCCGCATTTCACATATTTTCCTGTATGAGGGAACACTTCTCTGAGGTCGCCACACATTGGACAGTTTATTTAACGTAAGCGCGGATAACTGCTCTATGCAACTATCACTCATTCTCAAATGTACTCTATGTATGTTGTCACCTTTTCGTTTGGGCCTCTGGCCTCCGTCCCACACTCAGCTCTCTCCTTCCTGTCCGCTCTGGCAAAGGCGCTGAGGAACTGAGGACGAAACTCATCCCACGACCTTAGCGTTGCCTCGTGGTTCTCAAACCACGTTTTTGCGGAATCTTCGAGAGCGCAAGACACATAGCGTAGCTTACGCTCTTGGGTCCAGTCGTTGATGATGGCAACCCGGTCGAAGTGCTCAAGCCAGTCGTCGGGATCTTCGAAACCAGCTCGGTGAAATGGCTTCGGCGTCCTGGTTTAGTTGACGACAAGCTGCGCTGGTGCTTGCACGGTAGCGTTAGGAGGTGTTTGTTTCATAGTTATCGTGCGTTCAGGTAGCAAACCGTGCTGTGGCTGGAGGCACTGGAGACGACGACTGGTACGTACGTGCACATGGGTAAGGCCGGTCGAACTACTCGGCGGGCTTGCGTCTGAGGTACGCTCTGGAGACCGTATCATCTACCGTACACCGCACCTCCACCAGAAAATGTCACCAGGCTAACTGATAGACGGTAGAATACACAGGGCAAACATACAAAACAGGGACGTTTACTCCAGAAAAAGGCCGACACCCAGACGTGCGCGCACACCGATTAACTTCGTTCTTCTATTCCCAGGGGCTGGTCAGAACAGCTGCCAGCCTACCTCGCGTCAATATGACGGCGAGCGAAACTGCTATGGTAGCTGTGGCGCTCTTTTCGATACAGAAACGCGCTTCGGTTGCGCGTGCACGCTATTGGAAAGCGTCAGCGAAACGCACAAGTGAAAAAAATATATTCGTTGTTCTTTGTTCTTTTATGCACCTTATCTTTCACTCGCACTTCGCTATCGGGATGGGTGGGAGATATGAAGGCTATGACATGCGCTTAGTATGTTTAAGCACGCTTGCTCTTCTGTCGATGAATGTCTTACGTAGTGCTTCCTCGGCGCTTGCGTAACAGTATAGCGGCTATCTTGTAAGCTTCGGAATGGAGCGGTCACAACGACATTCTGCATCGCTACATTGAAGGCACTCGCCATCTGTACTTACCCGACGATTTTTGAATATTACTCGCCGGCTCGACATGAAAGCTACCTTGCGCGGACTAACATGGGATGCCGCGTTCGGCGCAACTATCGCGACAAGTGAATCGGTCGTCCACCATTCACTTCGCCAGCAGCTAACGGTTCTGGTCCATAGCTTCGCGCTACCACTCTGCGTGTAACCGAGCAACATGCGCAATCTTTCCGGCCAACCCATCCTTCTACGAGCATGGTAGACAGTGTCCTGGCAGCGCTGCACATCCGCCTCCAACAACTGTCGGAGCGGGAGCTGCGACGCCTGGACGAAGAGAACGTGCCCTGGTTACCGCGGCTCGGAACATTGCCGCTGCAGGTGACCACCCGAGAAATACTGCGCGCTCTGGAAGCATCCGTCACCGTGTCTTCATGCCTACAGCGAGTCGCCTGGCTTTATTGCTGGCTCATGCCGAGAGATATGACCGGCCCATGGATGGTGTACCGCTTCGGTCCCTCGGCGCTACATGTTGACAGCCTTACGATTCTATGGGCCCTGTCCTACGTGCTGCCCTCTGTCGGTCTGCCCACAACGTTCGATGTGAGACACTTCCATGGGGCGTTATACGTCTGCATGATAATGCGTTGTGGCTCGCATCCGTTCCAGAGGCGCTACGCAGTCACGTTCCTGGTGCTTTGGCAGGAGCAGCGCTTTGTGGTCGCGTATGCCGAAACGTCCGAGGTTCGGCTTATACTCGCGCATGCCCTCCACGTCGCCCTGTACGGCGCAGGCGTGGAACTACCGAATAGAATGTATGCAGACGTTAACTCTGCGTTTAATGCGGCCCACACAGACCTCGACGGTCCGACAGTACTTAGATTGGAAGGGGACCCAAGCATTGCAGCACGGTTTCTTTTTACTCCGAATTCTGACCCGCAAGAGCAAGCGCTGGACTTAAAGGAGCACTGACATCAAATTTCAAGATCGAGATGTGCCCATCATTCGATCGCTTGGTATGCATAGGTCTTTTTGGCCAAATTTGAACGGCATCCGTCGCGTGGAAGTTATTTTAATTCGATGTCAAACAGCGTAGGAGAAAAAACAAAAAATCGGCTGCCCTGCAACATCGACACTAGTGCTACGTGTTCGGTGTGATACATTGCACAAAAATCACCCTGAGTGACGATACGCTAGTAACAATGACGTCGACGATCTCTGAGTGTGTTTGGAGCCGACTGCCAGCCATGCTTTCACTCTCTTTGCTGTGTCGAAGCGTGCGGCGTGCGTTTGCGGGGCGCACATGCACAATACGACGACTGGCACCCGGCGAGGCCTATTGTTCCGCACCCCTCTCGCTTTGTTGTCGGGCTGCTCTCGAGGTAGTTTTCGTGAGGGGTCACGCGCTTAACAGGTTTAACCCATACCGAGGCACCCACATACTTTCAATCTCTACCGCGCGCGGGGCCCCGATTTGAAAACCGCGCTTTCTACGTCACCACAGCTTGAGCGCACGTGGTCTTTGACGCTCCCCGCATGGGTCGCTAGTTTCTTGTGGTTTTTAGGCGGGCGTTTTGAAGTGACGCTAAAATGGTCACAATTAACTACGCTAGAATTAGTTATACGATACGCTAGAGCATTTACGATTTAACTTAGGGATTACCAGACCCAAAGCTACAAATTACAGTAAAAAAGTCACCAACAAAAATTTTGCTGTCAGGGGTCCTTTAAGTTCGGTCAGACGTGAGCAAGGTAAGAAACGTCATTTCGGCTTTCTTGTTTGTCATCGCCTACAGCTTGTCTAGGCCGACCTAAAATATATTGATTGTTACTGGCTTTTTGGGATCCATTCTACATATACGTGAAATATTGTAGTGATTTAACACAAAAAAGCTACGTTCGTGCGCCTTTGCTTTCCGGCTCTACTGTTCCTATTTTAAGGGGAAGAAGAAGAGTAAGAAAAAAGCCGGTAGGTCAACCAGACCCGCATGCGCTTTTGTCATCCTACGCTAGGGATTGGGATTAAGGCATTAAGACAGGACGAAATGAGCACACAAAAAATCGCGTCAAGTTAAACTACCATGTTGCCTTTCAAGCAAGTCGAGGAATGATTGCGTCGTTCGTGTCTTGACGACTTGACAGTACAGAATTCAGAACCTCCGAGCGGCAAGCAGTCTGAAGATCAATCTGGAATCACATTGCTTCAATCATTGTTAGACACACATGGCGCGTTTGTCGGGTTGCTCAGATCACCGTAGGGTCGGTCTCTACAAAAGTAACTGGATGTTCTATGCCCAATACGTGCAAGCGTTCGATCGACGAAAAAACCCGGCTTATACCTTATTAGTAATCACGCCACACATCTGTCAAAGCTACAGTTTCACGTGGTACGCCTTGGGTGTTTTAAGAATTTTGCGCATTGTATCCCCCCTTTTCTTAGTAGAATTTTACTCGCCATCTATTCAGTTGTGAGTTTCCTGTTGGCGCGTCTTGTTATCTCATGTTCTTTTTGTCTCTACAGGCCAAGGCCGTTGACAAGAAAGATGCACGCGTACGTGGGGCGGCTTTCCTTCTAGCTTCGCAGCCACCATGGGAAGGCACTGACACGGCGCCCGAAAACTGTGCATCACGTGTAGTTGCTGCGAGAGTGCATGCCACGAGGAATGGCAACAAGGCCTCTGAAGCACACCGTGTGCAAGAGGTCAGCGAACACACCGCCTTCACGTCCCGAATGCGAGAGCAACCTTGTCAAGCCCCGAAGCCTATATAGAACTAAAAGCTCCAGAACTGCACCCGCTTTTGTATACCGTATGAATGGCATCCACTCTTTGTCAATGTTGGAATCCTGAGTAGGACGTGACCGGAACTCCAGACAAGACGGCATACTGCACAGCACCTCGAAAGACTCGAAGTGCTATGAAACAAGGTGTTGAACGGAATATCATATTTCTCTCATAGTTCATATCATAGTTCATATTCCTCTCTCCCAGAACTTTTAACTGGCAGTGCGCACTTCAAAAGCGTCGCTCCGCGCACTTCTGACAAAGCTGACTGAATCGGCAGCTTCGAACATCCTGAAACCTGCGCAGTTCTAGACGTGGCCGCATGGATATGTGGCTGAAAATTAAGACAACAGGAGACACCAGCGTTCCGGTAGCCGTTTTCATCGAAAGCGTCCGTGCTTTCTTTTATCAACTGACTGAAAAATAAAGAGAAATCGTTGCCACTTTATCCCTGTATCCGATTTTTTTCGTCTTGCGAGCACACGTAACCTACATTTACACATAATTCCACCGCGCAAAAAAATATTCCTCTTCTTTTCTCCATTTGTTTTATCTTCACTAACCGTTCTCGATATCGGTATAAATTAGATGAAGAACGCTATCCCTTGCTCTTAACCTGGTTTACCACCTCTATTTTCAAGGGAAGCTGAAGCACTTTTTTCTAAAACATGACCTTGGGGTGGGTAATCACAGTTTTATCCCTGCTAAATTCGACAACCCATGTGAGAGTTCTGGAAAGCGAACGCAAAAAGACTTTTTTGGCAGAAAACAGTGGCTGCAGCCGCAGGGCTTCCTGAGACGCTGCGGCAATGCGGTGATGTCACCATCGAAATGGCGTGTCATCTGCAGCAGCAGCACTGTTGAAGGAGCCCTGCAACACATTTTAAGCATGGCCAGAGAACGCTGCCGATCGGTAGTCGAGGCTTCTGAGAGCACGCAAGCCAAACATCGTAGCACAGCCCGCGGCCTGGAATACACAATTCATTTTCAAAGCCATCCAGAAATTGTTCCCTCTTCTGTGTACAAAAGATTAGATATACCGAATTGACAGCGTCATATACCCAAATTCACGGCCATTGGCTAATTCGAGCATCGTGAGCTGATTAGTTACCGAGGCCGCCGCGTGCCCACGTGCGCGCTCGCGATCACACTGAGGGTAAGCCGCGCGTCCGAAGAAAAAACCGCCAGGCCTGCGCTGAAACCGCAGCACAGTCACAGCGAAAGCTGGAAGAGCAGCGTTTCTAGAGCCCGTTAAGCTCTCTTGGGGCTACAAAACAAGTACACTAGAAAGGTACCCACTACGCCATAAATCACAATTTTTTTGTGAAGTTGGGAAGCACCTACTAAGCCATTATTCGTCATTCTGCGGAGAAGCGAGGCACCAGCTACACGTCAGTAAGGCATCATGTGCACTTTGTTGACGCGACGACTGATGACGATGAAGAATTATGGCTCAGCCCTTTGTAATGGGTTGGAATCTTTAAACGGCCCACCATTTATGTAATTTGCATTGGGTGACGCCCGGTCACTATTTCCCTCTCCCGTCATGCTGTATAACATACGTCGACGTCGGAGAGAGACGGGGGGGGGGGGCGAAGAACTTTACTGAGACCCCGAGGAAATGGATCATGCGCTTATGGGCTTCCTTGGCAACCAATACAAGTGCGCTTGCGAGGAACCCACTACGCTATAAATCAGTGTAATTTTACTGAGACCCCGAGGAAGTGGATCATGCGCTTATGGGCTTCCTTGGCAACCAATACAAGTGTTCTTGTGAGGAACCCACTACGCTATAAATCATTGTAATTTTTGAGAAGTAGGGGAGCAGGCACTGTGCCATTTTTCGTCATTCTACGGAGAGCGTTGGTACCTGCTATACGCATGTAAGGCATTATGCGCACTTTGTTGATGCTGTGCCTGATGACGATAAAGAATTATGGCAGAGTCCTTTGTAATGGGTTGGAAGCATTCAACAACCTACTCGTTGCGCAATTCGCATTGTGTGACGCCTGGTTACAGAATTCGCGTTGTGCGACGCTTGGTGCTTATTTTACTCTTCTACCACGCTATATTGCATATGCTAATGTGGTTCCTTTCCGACATGAAGCCTGTATAGGACCTTTTTGCAAAGCAGTTTCAAGCACCGGCATGGCTCAGAGGTTGAATACTGGGCTCCCGCGCAGAGGGCCCAGGTTCGAACCTCACTCCATCCTGGAGTTTTTTTTCTTATTTCGTTTTTTTTCTTATTTCGCGCGATACTGGTTACGGACGGCGGCGGCGGCGGCGGCGGACAAGTACGGCGCCAAAAACGGCCGGTGAAATGATCTCATAACAGCTTTCGCTGTAAAAAAATTGCAGTGACTTAGCTAGGCTATGCCAGGATATTCGTAGCGTTAGCAAAGGTTCAGCTGATTATTCTTAGCTTTCCGGATTGTCTAGGATTATTAGCCCTCTTCTGTTCATTCTTCGTACGCTGAACCGCTAATTGCCAGGCAACTACTTTGGGATCCGATGAGGTAAGCTTCTCGGCTCTTCTGCGCCGTTGTGCAGAATTTGCGCTCTCCTTCTCCATGGCGTTACCCACCTGCAAACGCCAGTCAGAGGCGCTGTCAAGCGGCTCCAGCACAGTGTCGGACGGCGACTGCACAGCGAAGGCGAATAGCTGCGCGAGCGCTGGCGCCACTACGTCTGCCAAGGCTACGACGTCACTCCTCTGAAAAGCGCAGACCGGCGTCGGCTAGTCGCGCGTGGTGGTGACGGAGTCTGCGCCGGCGCCAGTTTGTCTGCCGCGGCTACGACGCCACGCCTCCCGAACGCGCAGACAAGCAGCGGCGAGCCGCGCGCGGTGGCGGCGGAGAGCGCGTGAGATGCCGGCTCCTGTGAGCCAGCTGTTTGGCATCACTGATCCTCGCGCATGACGGCTCATGACGATCCACGCCAGTCGGCTCCGGCTAGGCAAGTGTAGCTAACGCTACCAAAAGACAAGACGCCCAAGGTCAAGCCACGCGCGTGACGTAACTTATTTCCCCCGTGCTATTAATCCTTGTTCAGCTTCCAGCGCGCTCGCCAGGATCAGAGAAGAGAGAACGCAATTACAGCGTGCGACAAATCTCTGTAAATCCGCTCGTGCTTGACAGATTCTAAAATATATTGCGCCGATCGATTTGTGAGGCAATAATGTGCTTTAATGAAGACATTCGATGGTTACTTGTTAAAGCCTTGCACGGCCCCTTTAAAGCGGGGCATCCGCGTTTAGCTCCGGGGACCGCGTAGACAGAGCTAGTCACGGAGGCCACGGTTGAAGATAATAGACGCCTGTTCACATTGCGCTCTGGTGTTGTCGTTATGGCAGATATTGTAACCCAGCTGCAGAACGTTCATCTTCTCTGCACTTACTTGAGCCTCGGATACATAAACAGCGCTATCGCAGTTAGTTCGTATCAGAGAGCGGCGGGAAGCTTCCGGCGGAGGGCAGTGCGGATTCGCCAAAAGTACCAAATATGACGTAGATCGTTTCCACGCCCACTATTTGGCGCGCTTGCGTTGGCCGAGCAAGATAAACTTCTTTTTTTTATATATTTCATAGCTTCTGCTGCAATAACCGCGGAACACCTTGTGGCATCGTCGACAATAATGCCGGTCCTTACTAGACACGAAGTTTTACGGCATTCTAAAACCACTTCCGTTTCCCTTTAAAAGGACACTAAAGTGAAACAATGAATAAATTTAAATTAATAATGTTATCTCTGAGAATCCTATTGTCGTTAATTTTACCATCATAAGTTTATTAACGGAGCACAAGATTAGGATCAAAGTACCAGTTTAACGTTGTCATCCCACATTCGTCAGTTTATTGAACGTTAGCGCGGATAACAAATGTGTGCACAGATGACGCATTCCTATCTGATACCGCGAATGAACCTCATGTTTACAAGCACTGCCGATTGTTGAAAACGTTCGAATGTACGAAAGAATTCCTAACATCGGTCTGAGAATAGAAGTGGCAACGATTGTTCTTTATTTCTCAGTAAATTGATAAAAGATTGTGCCGACGCTTTTGGCGAAAATGGCCAGCGAAAGGCTGGCGTCTCTTTCCGACTTAAGTTTCAGCCACATACCCATGCGGCCACATCACAGACCGCGGGGCTTTCAAAATATTTGAAGCTGCCGATTCCGTCACGTTTGTCAGAAGTGCACAGAGCGACTCTTTTGAAGTACGCACTGCTGTTTAAAAGTTCTGGGCGAGAAAAACATGAACACCGTTATTCTGTCCACCACCTTGTTTGATGGCACTTCGAGTATTTCGAGATGCTTTGCAGTACGCCGACTCTTGATCTGACCTGGTGTCCGGGCAGGGAAGTGTGGTCGAGTGTCATTTTGTGCTCTGTACGCCTTGGGACAAAAAAAAATTCAGTAGTTTAACGTTACGCGAATTTTTTGTATGCTCCTTTCTTTCTGTAATTTAGTTTCTTAATGCCGTTCCGCCAGCGCAGGATGGCAAACCGTATGCGCGCCTGGTTGACTTGCCGGCATTTTACTTACTCTTACTCTTCTCCCTAAGCCCACATGGGTAACATCTCATCCTCCCCAAACGGCAACCCTAACGAGAGGGCTCACCAGCTAGCGCGTGAACTAGCTACCCGCGGCGGTGACCGGCCATCTCAGACGGGACGGGAACGGGCATGCATTGACTTCAAGGGTCCCTTAATATCTTTCCACGAGATCACCTCAGCTCACAAACTACGGCTCAGGCTCCTCCCCCCTCCACACCCTAAATTGAATAAAGCGCAAGCGTTCACACTACGACAACTACAGACAAAAACGTACATCACTCCTGCCATGCTCAACAGAATCGATCCAGACTTTTCACCTCACTGTCAGCACAGTTATCACGAGCACTGCAATTTCGAACATATGCTCTGGCTGTGAATTCGGGGTCAGGATTATCAGACAAACCCTCCTGGGAGGCTACCATGCGCAGCATGGAACTCAACAACCAACTCCTGGCAGTCCAGAGGGCCCGGGACATCGCCGAGAGGCTCCAGCTTCCGGCACCTTCCTGGGTGGAGCCACCTGGCTGAGATAGCGGGACATCCAGTCGCGTTCAGCTTCTGCCACTTTTGGACCACAATAGGGTTCTCACTCATTCACTCACTCTTCTCCCTAAAACGTGGACAGTGGAGCCAGAAAGTAAAAGCGAACAAACATAGTCCACTTGGAAAATAAATCGTTAAAATATTTCACTTGTATATAGAATGGATCCGAAGCCAGTAACAATCACTATCCTTTAAGTCGGTATAAACAAGCTGCAGGCGATGACCAAAAAGAAAGCCGGAATGCCGTGTCTTACGCTCCTCACGCCTTGCCGAACTTAGGTCCAGCGCTTGCTCTTGAGGGTCAGAATTCCCAATAAAAGAAACCACGCTGCAATGCTTGCGATCTGTCCCAAGCATTTTACTTTCCAACCGTAGCAATGTCGTACCGTCGACATCTGTGTGGCCTGCACTGAACGCAGAGTTAACGTGTGCATACATTTCATTCGGTAGTTCCACGCTTGCGCAGTACAGGGCGACGTGAAGGGCGTTCGCGAGTATAAGCTGATCCTCGAATGTTTCGGCGTACGCGACTAACAATCGTGACAGTTGTTAGTTCGCGCTCGTCCTGTGTATGTTCTTTTCGTGCGTCCTTTCTCCATTACAGCGCGCTGCAAGTTTCGAACTGCTTGCCATTCTTCGCGTGACATTACAATTTGCTGCTGTAGCATTCATTCCTTCGCCCTTGTGGCGAAACAATGCACAATAAACGCTCAACTACCCCTGTGAAGAGATGTTTCACTTTCGTGGAATACCGATTCCGATGAAAGGAGGATCAGCCATGTTTTTTTTTTTTTTTTACACTGGACGGAGAATAAAAATTCTGTATTTGATTTTTCTTCTGGCCGGTTCGCCGAAGTTTCGTTACGCGTCTTTTACACATCCTAAAGAGCGCAATAGAGGTACTCCCGGTGGCTGTCACATGGAGAAAAGTCACGTGATCTGAGAAGAAACGTCACGAATGACATCATACTATCGCCAAAATTTTATTAAAAGGTAAGAATATTCGGGGCGTCGTATAAAAATCACTATTTAGCCAATGACCACTGTTGGCCCCTACGTGTCAATTCTCGGCCAGTTTACATACTCATTCAAAAAGGCAGGGCGCGCAAATATGGACACAAGAAAGAAGTCAAGACACCACAAACGCCACAGTTACCTACGTCGTCACCACAGCTACGTCACCAGAGTGGCCCATGTCGTACCACTTCGCAATGGTAATCATTTTGCCAGCTTAACTAAGCCTGACCCAGAGCCGATGGTGACTGGCGGCTCTACCAATTACGTCATATATGGCGCTTATGTTCAAGTCACATGACCATCCATATATGATTGCGACCGAAAGTTCTGCTATGGTAGCTGTGGCGCTCTTTTGGATATAGAAACGCGCTTCGGTTGCAGGTGCGCGCTATTGGAAAGCGTCAGTGCAAAAAATATATCGTTCTTCTTTGTTTTTTTATGCACCTTATCTTCCACTCGCACATCGCTATCGGGATGGGTGGGAGATATGAACGCGCTTAGTCTTCAGTCGAAGAACGCCTTACGTAGTGCTTCCTCGGCGCTTGCGTAACTCTATAGCGGCTATCTTGTAAGCTTCGGAATGGAACGGTCACAACGACAATCAATATCACTACAGTGAAGACACTCGTCATCTCTACTTACTCGACAATTTTTCAAAATTACTCGCCGGCTCGACACGCACGCTACCTTGCGGACACTAGCATCGCATGCCGCGTTCGGCGCAGCTATTGCCACAAGTGAGTCGCTCGTGAGCCATTCACTGCGCGAGCCACTAACGGTTCTGGTCCAAAGCGTCGCGCTACCCCTCTGCGTCTAACCGAGCGACATGCGCAACCTTTCCGGCGAACTCAGCCTTCTGCGAGCATGGTACACACTGTCCTGGCAGCGCTGCACATCCGTCTCCACCAACTGCCGGAGCGGGAGCTGCGACGCCTTGACGAAGACAACGTGCCCTGGTTACCGCGGCTAGGAATCTTACCGCTGCGGATGCCCGTCCGGGAAATACTGCGGGTTCTAGAAGCATCCATCACCGAGTCTACATGCCTACAGCGAGTCGCCTGGCTTTACTGCTGGCTCATGCCGAGAGATATGACCGGCCCATGGATGGTGTACCGCTTCGGCCCCTCGGTGCTGCAGGTCGACTGCTTTGCGATTCTTGGTGCCCTGCGCTACGAGCTGCCTTCTATCGGTCTACCCACAACGTTCGATGCGAGACACTTCCATGGGGCGTTATACGTCTGCATGATAATGCGTTGTGGCTCGCATCCGTTCGAGAGGCGCTACACAGTCACGTTCCTTGTTCTTTGGCAGGAGCAGCGCTTTGCGGTCGCGTATGCCGAAACGTCCGAGGATCGGTTTATACTCGCGAACGCCCTCCAAGTCGCCCTGGAAGGCGCAAGCGTGGAACTACTGAATGGAATGTATCCAGACATTAACACTGCGTTCAGTGCTGCCCACACAGACCTCGACGGTCCGACAGTATTTAGATTGGATAAGGATCCAAGCCTTGCAGCACGGTTTGTTTTTACTCCCAATTCTGACCCACAAGAGCAAACGCTGGACTTAAGTTCGGTCAGACGTGAGCAAGGTAAGACACGTCATTTCGGCTTTCCTATTTGTCATCGCCTACAGATTGTCTAGGCCGACCTAAAATATATTGATTGTTACTGGCTTTTTGGGATGCATTCTACATATACGTGAAATATTCTAGTGACTTATTATCAAAGAAAGCTACGTTCGTGCGCTTTTGTTTTCCGGCTCCATACTGTTCCTGTTTAAGGGGAAGCAGTGTAAGAAAAAGCTGGCAGATCAACCAGACTTGCATGCGGTTTGCTATCCTACGCTTGAGAAATGGAATTAAGGCTTTAAAAGACAAAAGAAATGAGCATACAAAAAACTTGCTTGAGGTTAAACTACCATGTTGCGTTTCAAGCAAGTCGAAGAAAAATTTCGTCGTTTTGGTCTTGTCAAGTTGACGGTACAGATTTCTGAGACTCCGTGCGGCAAGCAGTCTGTAGACAAACCAGGAATTACAGTGCTTCAATCATTGTTAGACAGACTTTGCGCGTTCGTCTGGTTGGTCAGATCAGCATAGGCTCGGTCTGTACAAAAGCAACTAGGTGTTCTATGTCCAGTACATGCAAGCTTTCGATAGACGAAAGCACCCGGCTTATACCTTATTAGTAATCACGCCAGGCATGTGTCACAGCCACAGTGGAACGTTGTACCCCTTGGGTGTTTTAAGGATTTCGCGCTATTGTATCCCCCCTTTTCTGAGTAGAATTTTACTCGCCATCTATTCATTTGTGAGTTTCCTGTTGGCGCTTCTTAATATCTCATGTTCTTTTTGTCTCTGCAGGCCAAGGCCGTTGACAAGAAAGATGTACGAGTACGTGGGGCGGCTTTCCTTCTAGCTTCGCAGCAGCCATGGGAAGGCATTGTCACGGAGCACGAAAACTATGCCTCACGTGTAGTTGTTGCGAGACTGCATGCCACGAGGAAATCCAACAAGGCCTCTGAGTACACTACGTGCAAGAGGTCAGCGAACACACCGCCTTTACGTCCCGAATGCGAGAGCAACCTCGTCAAGCCTCCAAGCTTATGTGGAACTAACAGGTCCAGAACTGCACCCGCTTTTGTATACCGTATGAATGGCGTCCACGCTTTGTCAACGTTGGAATCCTGAGTAGAACGTGACCGTACCTCCAGAGAAGACTGCATACTGCAAAGCACCTCGAAAGACTCGAAGTGCCATGAAACAAGGTGTTGGACATAATGTCGGTGTTCATATTTCTTGCTCCCAGAACATTTATTCAGCAGTGCGTACTTCAAAAGCGTCGATCCGCGCACTTCTGACAAAGCTGACTGAATCGGCAGCTTCGAACATTTTGAAACCCGCGCAGTTCTTGACGTGGCCGCATGTATATGCGGCTGAAATTTAAGACAGCAGGAGACACCAGCGTTCGGGTAGCCGTTTCCGTCGAAAGCGTCCGTGCTTTCTTTTATCAATTGACTGAAAAATAAAGAGAAATCGTTGCCACTTTCATTCTGACATCGATGTTCTGAATTCTTTCTTACGTTCGCGCGTTTTCTGCAAGCGGTTTTCGCTGCAAACTGCTACGTTCAATTGCGCTATCAGATACGAATGCGTCGTCCGTGCCCACATGTGTTAGCTGCACTTACGTTCCATAAACTGTCCAATGTGGGGTGACACTACACAGGTGTTGAAGTCTATGTAAACATATTTCACGTTTAGCGTGCAGTGGCCATAGCGAAGTGTCCAATTACATCATAGCGAACCTTACGTATGCCGTTGCAACTTTTTTCATTATATCGCGTGAGCGTTAATTCCAGTCAACGATAGTGAGTAATATCGGCGAGAAGCAGCGGAACCCGGTTTTTGCACCAATTTTCTGAACACATAATTGCGCAAATAACGCTGACAAGGTATGTGCATCTTTGACTAAACGTCGTAGCGGCTATAAAAGCAATTAAAAGTACGAAACAGAATCCACAGGGGTGAAGAATGTTTAGGAAATTACATTTACATGTTCGACCAGGACAGCGATGAAGCGCTCGGGAAATGGCTCGTGCTACGCACTGCACGGAAACTTGGGGCCGCTACGTCGTGCTTTCTTTTATCAACTGGCTGACATGTGAACAGAAATCGTTGCCACTTTCATTCTGACATACATGTTCCGAATTCTTTCTTACGTTCATGCGTTTTCTAAAAGCGGTTGTCGCTTGCAGAAACAGCCAGAAAACATGGGACGAGTTATTGAGGGGCGCACATGTGTCGTTGGCGACGCCGGAAAACACTAAAAATGAGACGGGCACCACGGGCAAACATATGATGGCCAGAAGGAAATGGTCTTTAGTAGAGTGCAATTCTCGTCTGGGATATGCCCGCTCACGGAAGTATTAAGCGGTCAGAGATTGAGACGAACAGTTACATTAAAAAAGCAGTCGAGGCATACATATAACAGCAGTCGTCAGAGGTGTAAATTACGTGGTCAGTTACGTTGTACAAGTTCACAAGTCGGAAATACACATCTTAGCTATAGAGGATGGCATAAAGAAACTGAAAATAGTATCTGGCACGGTCAATATGGAAAGGCGGCAGAGATAATCAGAGAACAAACTGACGTATCCGATCTCCTGTTATCATTAAGATAAACAGAATGATCTCAGTAGGCCACGTAATCCGAAAAGAATAATCGGCTGTCAGTTAAAGCGACGGAATTAATACCAATAGATACAAAACTTAGCCGATGGCCCAGAGAGTTGTTTGGGGAGATGAAACGAAGAAATTTGTGAACACAAAATAGGAGTCGGATGGCAATGAAAAGGACAAATTGGATATAATTAAGGCGTTCCTCGTGTAGCGCACTTAAAGTAGCTGATTACGACAATGATCGGGATTCAGAAAATGAATTGATAGATAATTAGGCGATTCCTGCACTGCTGCACTCTAAAAGATGATGTAGATATCGCTTATTAAAAATGAACCTATAAGGCGGTCACTAATTCAAAGTGGGCGCAAGTAAACGCCGTCATCGACGGCCCACAGCCATTCAAAGCCCTGTATCCGATTTCTTTTTTCGTCTTGCCAGCACACTGAACCTGCATTTACGCATAGTTCCACCATACAAAAAAATATTCCTCTTTTCTTCTGCATTTGTTCTACCTTCGACTGCCCGTTCTGCGATGTCGGTATAAAATAGATCACGAACGCTATTCTTTGCCATTAACTTGGTTTCCCACCTTCATTTTCATTGGAAACTGAAGCAATTCCTTTTCAAAACATCACCTTGGAGTGGGTAATCACAGTTTGATCCCTTCTCAATTCGAGAACCGATGTGAGAATTTTGGAAACTGAACGCAAAAAGAATTTTTTGGTAGAAAACAGTGGCTGCAGCCGCAGGGCTTCCTGAGATGCTGCGGGAATGCGGTGACGTCATCTTCGAAATTCAGTGTCATCTGCAACGGCAGCACTGTTGAAGGAGCCCTGCAACCTTTTTTTAAGGATGGCCAGAGAACGCTGCCGATCGGTAGTCGAGGCTTCTGAGAACACGCGAGCCAAACACCACAGCGCAGCCCGCGGCCTGGAATTGATAATTCATTTTCAAAGCCATCCAGAAATCGTTCCCCCTTCGGTCTACAAAAGTTGCCATTTCAATTGATAACGTTATCTCTGAGAATCCTATTGTCGTTACTTTTATCATCATAAGTTTAATAACAGAGGACAAAGGTATAGTCAAAATACCATTTTTAAATGTCGGCCCGAAATCTCCGCGTGTGACGTCACAGATTACAAAGTGTATTGCCGCATTTGCGCGATGTTAGCTAAACGAAAGCTTTGGAACTCTGTATGTCAATTCTATGACCCGCGCAGAGGTCAATCCACTTGATTTTTACCCGATTCGGAACTACGTAGGCCTTAGTCGACACCGTCAAAAGTTATGACGTCCACAGCGTTTGGTGCGGGAATTTCGAGCTGGCGTCGCCGCGAGCATTTTCTCTTTGTCCATTTTGTCTTCTACCAAGCGTCCTCTCACGGCAAGCATGGTGATGCTGGAATTGTGAAAGATTAATTTACTAATACCGTAAAATGCCGAGCAAGCGACCCCCCCCCCTACGGTGAAGGATAATCCAACCAGATTTAGGAGGGGGGGGGGGCGCTTGCTCGGTCCCGGATCGAAATTGAAGATGGCGGCGTGAGCGCCGCTAGAATAAAAAAAAATGTCCATCCATATTTCTAATGAAATGGTTGATTTATTTACTGTTCTTATACCCCCTTGTCACTGTCAAATCATTGAAGCAGCGACCGGTTTGACCAATATACGACCAGCCACATGACCACGGAACTTCATAAACAGCATTACGTGCGCATTCAGTGTACTCATTCTTGGGGTTCTTTTTACACAAGCGATGCTCGTCTTGAAAAAAAAAATTGGCCGCAGGGGAGGAAGGGCGGGGAGGGCGCTTGTTCGGTCACTGGCGCTTATTTCAGATCTCCCGAAAAAATGGAGGGTGGGGGGTACGCTTGCTCGGCATATTACGGTAGTAGAAAAATCACTTTTTTCTTCCATAGTGTCCCTTTATTGGAAAATAACGTCAGGTGCTCTCTCGGCAGTTGTGTATTGGTGAGGGCTATCTTGAAGGCTTTGGAATTTAAAGGTGTAAATGGCCTATGAAGAACGCTATGCCTTGCCTTTACCACACTCAATCTAGAAGAACGCCTAACGCATAGCTCTCCCTCTGGTGCTTGCGCCTCCGCACAGAAACTATCATTACGCTTCGGAATCGCATGGTCACCGCGACAGTCACGTAGCGATAATAATTTACATCCCTCCATTGAACACTGTCCTAATCTCTGTTAACTCGACGACTGTTCCACACAAGCTGCAGGCACGACGCGAGCACTACCTCACACGGGCTATGATCGCAGGCGTGTTTGACAAAGCTACCGGAACACCTGAAAGTGTCCTCCACTTTGCCTTCGCCAGCCGCTGCCAGTAGTATCGAAGCATCACTGCTACCACTAGGCACCTAACTGAGGAAAAAGTTACTATTAGAGACGCAGATCTTCCAAGCGACCCCCGCCTTTTAGCAGGATCGAAGTCAATGGCAGTAACAGAACACGCGTCGTGGACCAGCTGCTCTTTCACATCGAGCGATTGTCAGCGCAGGAGTTTCAATGCCTGGCCGAGAGGTGAACACGTGGACTGGTTCCTGCGACTCATAGCCCAACTGCCGGAGGTATCCGTTCAGCATACACGCCACTACCCTGAAAGAATCTGGCCGTACCCTTAGCGCTTGAGTTCACTCGCTCCATGTTATAATAATTTCAGCGATTGTATGCCTTCTTTTTCTCATTTGGATTTCAGTTGCTGTTCGTTTACGAATTCTCCTGTTGCTGTTTAGTGCCCTGCCGTCTTTCCTTTTTAGCTCGAGGCGGAGCCCCGTGAGAGTAAGAACAAGTGCGCAGGGCAGCTTTTATTCGAACTTCTAGTCCGCTGTAGGAACGCATTGACATGGAGCACGAAAGCTGTGCCCACCGAGTTATTCCTGCCAAACTATATGCTACGAGTAAATACCTGAAGATCTGTCATGGGTATATATAGCATATCACAAGAGCCGCTAGACACTTTGGCCTTCACGTCACATGCTCAAGACCTGCCTATTCAAGACGATATGCAGAGCAGCTACGGAACTACTCCAGGGTTCATATTCTTCTTTCTTTCGTTCACTACGGCTTTCTTTCACTAAGCGAGCCTGTGTCTTTAGATTCAACGTGCTACTACTAATCGGTGTTCCTTTGCACTTCCTTTACAATTGCTTATTGTTACCATTCTGTAGAAATTTGTGTTACTTCTGCATCCAACTATTGTGTTGCAACAACCGTCGCAACAATCGTTGGACAAATAAAGTTTATTCGACTCCAATCATAAAGCAGATGCCGTAGCGGTCAGCTCGCCAGGCTTCCAAGGCCGAAAGTCGTGGGATAATAGGTTCGATTCGTCGGTCATGATAAATGAAGAGTTCTTTTCTGGTCTTCGATCTGAGCTGCCCACACGCCATTTTATTGACTTCAGTTCCGTGACGGAAATGACGCTTGTGAGCTATCAGTGGACCCCGACATAAAAGAGCAACTGGATGGGTGGTTAACATTATCGGCACCGTTTCAAGGAGCATATCAATAAGAGGTCGCGTCGGTGGTACACTGGACAAAAATGCCTGCATCCGGCTTCTCATCTAAACGGAGCAAGGGATCTTTTTAACACCCACTTGCACAAACAGTAAATATTCTTGTTTTTCTTGTTCATCTTTTGCATCGTTTTTTCTGTTTAATTTGCCGTCCTTCGATATCGGTATAAACGGCGCATCAAGAACGCTACGACTTTCATCTGAGATCGTTGAACAGCGGTTAACATTAATTTCGAAGGGCTTGGGTATCTACATAGCGACTGCCTCCTAGGTTTTGGAATGGCATAGTCACCGCGGCAGTCACATTGCGATAACAGTTTATATCACTCCATTGAACGCGCTCGCAATCTCTGGTAACCTTATCAATCTTCAGCACTAGTTGCTGGCTCGGCACAAGCGCCACCTCACGTGGGCTCACATCGCAGACGCGTTTCGCACAGCCATGGCCACAGTTGAAATTGTCGTCGACTTTCGCTTCGCCAGCAGCTGCCGCTTGTCGTAAAGCTTCACGCTGTCACTAGGCGTGTTACAGAGCGAAGTGTACATTGGACGCAAATCTTCACTAGCCGCCCCAGCCATCGACCAGGATGACGCGCAATGTCACGGAAGAGCTATTCGTCCACATCCAGCGAGTGTCCCCGCAAGATCTCCAATGCCTGGACGACAAAAACGTTGCCTGGCTCCCGCTGCTCAGAACGCTGCGGCCCGAAATGGTCGTACCGGTAATACGCCGCGCTCTGGGAGCATCTCCCGGCGTCTTCGTGTTCCTTGAGCGTCTCGCCTGGCTCTACTGCTGGCTCATGCAGAGGCGGCATATTCGCCCATGGCTACTATTTCGCTTCGGTGGAAGAGCTGTGCAGTTCGACTACGACGTGCTTCTAGGGAACTTGGCGGACGCACTGCAATCGATTCCTCGTCACACAACAATCAATGTGTGGCGTGACAGCGGAACGTACTACGTCTGCCTGATAAACAACTACGCCGATCCCAAGCACTCAGATATCCGGAGCGATTTTCTTGGTGCTCCGACGCGGCCAGCGGTTCGCAGCTGCTTACGCCAGAACGCACGAGGAACTGCTAACCCTCACTGCCGGCTTGCACGTCGCCCTGCGGTGGGAAAGCGTGGAACTGCTGCGGGAGCTCCACGCGAACCTGGACACCGCCTTCTGGGCGGGTCGCCAAGATGTCGGCGGTACACCTTTATTTCGGTCAGATAGTAGCGCAGGCAACATGGCACGGTACATTTGGGATTGCTACCAACGACAGCACAATTTGGCCACGCACAGGCATGGTAAGAGACGTCATTCTTTTCTACCCATTATCGATGACAGCCTCTATAGGCCGGCCTCGAATTCTTTCGACTGTTTTACATCAGCGAAAGCCATCTTGTATCCCCGCGAATCCTCTTTTATTTCACTCACAGCCCGCGTGATCTCTTAGCGGCTCTGTTATTTTGTAACAATGCCACCGGTTGTACTTTGAGCCAGGCGGCTGAACTTCTAGGGGGCCAAACGGAAAAACTCACAAGGTCCATGATGCGTTCGCCTAAGACGACTCGAAGGCGAAACCCATCTTCTTATGCTTCGTTCTCAATCGGTGTATAAATTATCACCCGGCCCCCTCGCAAAGCTTTATGCACGTGACGTGGTTTTGTACTGCCTCAAGGCTCGAAAGCATTGCGAGCTTACTCCTCCTCGCGTGCACTACCTCCCTGATCGGTACACCTTCAACCAATCGACGATTTGATGTGAAGACGTCATTATGTGACGTCACCTTAAGCAACGTCACGATGACGTGACAAATTGTGGCGATCTGTAGCGCCATATGGGATGTCATCACGTGATTACCATGTTTTGCATCACTCGCGTTGATACCGACGCCGCGAGACTACGGTCGACGCCGACGCTCAATTTTCACGTCTGGTCAGGCGCCTGAGGCTTTCGCTTTAAAAACGCTCGTGTGCGTGCAGTTAGATTTACGGTAAAAAAAGCTTACATCGAACACAATTTAAAGGGCCCCTCACTAGGTTTGACAATTTTGAGCTGACGAGTGCTATACATACACTGGGCGTTCGCGATCACTTCTGCCAAAATTTGTAACGCTACGCTGCCGCGGAAATGGGTCAAATTCCAAGGTGAACCTTGCTTGCCCTTCTCGCGGGCACGCGCCCAGAGAATGAGGATATGGCGTACACGATGGAAATCGGCCCTACGTAGACCGTAGTGCTGTGACGTCGGTCCTCTACGTAGACGACTGTACTCTGACGTCGCCAACAGTACCACGTGACACTGCGATAATTATTTGACACGACATGTGTAGTTTGTGTAATTTGTTGCTTGAATATGTTCATGGAACTTGAGAGAAATAATGAGACGCACGAAGGGAATGTGTGCATCATTTTCATGTTTTTTCCGTGAATTGCAGCGAGATGCGGAGCTAGTGCTCCTCCGTTTTGCACGCGTTCGTGTCCCCGCGATTAGAGATCGAGCAGACGCCAGCTCTGGAAACCAAAGCAATGTTCTGGTGTGTTCGAGCACTCATTAGGCTCATTTGTTCTCCCGCGTCTACCTAAGTGTTCATGCGGCACTGGCTCTTGATACAGCCAGTATCACGCCCTTAAAAATGTAGCAACTTTCATGCCCGTCCCGCGGAAACAGGCAGTACACCACAGAGAACGCCGGCACAACGTCCACGGCCGTTACATAAAAAAAATGTTAGCGGCCGTGCAACGCCGCTCGTGTGCTCGGGCTGGCTCGGGCACGTCATACGCACGTGACCATGCATGCGCATCACGTGTTCACGCGTCTTCGTCATGTGATCCTCCGGCTCTGCTTCCGAAGAGAGCAGAGAAGGGATTTCGCTTGTGAAGGCTATACAGGGCGAGTGGCAGGGGTTTGCAGCTCGCCTCCTCGCATCATAGTTTCGCGCCGCTACAAATTGTTGTTTGCCTCAGCTCGTGATAAAACGATTTGAAAAATTCTTGCGGGATAATGCTCTTCATTCGGCACACAACAACTTCAAGCGCCTTACTAAAATTTGCTTTGTGGCCTGGTGAGGGGTCCTTTAAAGCTGGACCCTTCTCTACGGCCTCCATTCTGATAATCTCGTGGTTATAGCGCGAAAAATCGGATCGTTTCAATTCGCTCACAAAATATTACCTTGCCAACGAGAACCGTGTTCACATTTTTTTTGGCTCACACGAACAGACATTCAGGTGTTCTACGTATCCCATGACCTCACATTAATCCCAAATTACCCTCAGCTCCCCTTTAAAGCCATCAACGGCTTAACATCATAGATCAGCCAATTTTCTTCAGGTTCCATGCAGACTTCGCGCCTAATCATCTGCATTAATAAAGGTATCGGTGAGATAGTTATGCCTTGTCTTTTACACATCACCTTCCGCTTTGAAGCGTGGCGTGTATTACTTTAATGAGGTATAATTCAAGCACAAAAATACTCTTAGGTTTTAAAGGTTGGCACCTTTTGCCTATTGCTGTTTCGTGACTCATCGTCTAACGCGAAAGGACGCGCTCTCGTGAAATGGTAATTATGGAACGGCTTCTGCACAGAATGGTATAGGCGATAAATATTTACGAAGCATCGCTTGCATTCTCCCTCGCTACTTCACGGATCGTACCTCCCCCTATGTGTTGACTCGTAGTTCTAAACTCAGTACCGACTGAGTTTAAAACGTTAAGGTAGGAAAGCCTAGTGTACGTCCAGGTTGCACCTCTTGCGCTGCGCTCACCTAATGATAGATCAATGACATCACATTAACCAGAGATCACCGACTCGTAAAGGAAGAAGAAGAGGCTTGTTTGAGGTTATTGCATGCACGGGGTGCTTTTTTATGCAACAAAACTGTTCTGGTTTGTGTAATTTCTTGCGCTGTTCACGTCACAATTGGCAACACGGGAAAAGAGGATGTAGTTTTATACGACCAATTTAATATTCTGAGGAAGAAAGGGCATTACTGAAAGGATGCCAGCAACGCGGGCCAGTTTCGAACTGGCACCATCGATATGAATATTGGTCGCTAAATGCTGCTCACATACAACTATAATAGTTTTTACTAACAGAACATAAAGGTGATAATTGCTCGGATTTTACATGCCAAGAGCAGGATATGATAAGGAGGCGCACCGTACTGAGGCACTCCGGATTAATTTTAACCACCTGGGAATCTTTAATCTGCACACAAATCAGTGTACACAGATATTCTTCAATTTAAACTCATTGAAATGCGACCACAAATTGAAAACCTGGAATCTCGCATTTCCTTCCCTGTTTGAATACTTTCGCACTATTGGTTTAGGACCTACTTATTCATGAATTCACTGTTGACATGTTCTCTCCTTTTTTTTTTTCTTAGCCTTCTAGGCGATGCCCGTTGACAAAGCGCTCCTTCGAGCTTCGCATCCGCTTTGAAGGCACTGACACGGCGCCAGAAAGCTACGCCTCACCTGTGATTCCTATGATACTGCGTGCGACAACTAGATGCATCAACGGCACCTGTCTAGCACCTAGACTGCATGTTGAAAGACGCACCACACACCCTGCATTTTAAAGCCAGAGTTCAAGATCTCCGACGTCAACGCCACAAGTCGACATGGAAAGAGAAAGTCAGGAAGCAAACACCGGCTTTCATCTACTGAATGACCGGCATACCGTCTTTGACAAAGCTTTCGATCCTGGGTCGCACGTGACCGGGCCTCTACCGAGGACGGCGTACCGTGGAACATGTTGCAGAATTTGAAGTGCTTTCAAAAGTCAGATATTTTGAAAGAATAGCGGTGCTTAATCTGTTTCCTCGAGCATTTGTCGAGCAAGGCATCCTTCAAGAACGTTCTGGCGTGCCCTCCCGACAGATCTGAAGAATTTGCAGCTTAACACAATTTTTTAACCTGCGCCTTTACGACGACGCCGCATGCATAGGCGACGGAAATACGAGAACCTCTGAGACTCGATTGTGTGGACCGCCTTTTTACGTCATGAGTGCTCATGCCTTCTTTTATCTATTGACCGACAAATAAAGAAAAATGGTGTCGTCACCTTCACGCTGTCACCAACGCTGCGAATTCATTCCGTACACTGACACACCTCGTAAATTGGCCGTCCAGTTTAATCTATTAAGTGCAATTGCCCAATCAATTAAAAGTGCTTCTTAGTTGCACATAGCAGATGTCCACTCTGTACAGACTCAAGAAGGCTGTCCCATGTGTGACAGCCCACAGAGAACCATTTCATAATACACGAAAATATTGCAAATGCAGCGTGCGCACACCACCGCGAAGCTTTCAATTGTATCTTGGCGCTCTTCACATGCATGAGTCATGCAACGCCCATGCACGTGCCAAAAATTCAGAGCCCTTCCACTACTGGGAACATTGAAGGCAGCGGCTGTAGCTGCACGATCTACGGTTGCGGCTTCATGTCGTTTTCGCACTCATTCTCACTTCATGTGCGCGAAGATCTATATTCGATTTTTTTCATCTTGCCGGCTCACCGACCATTTGTTATACCTACTCGCGTAACTCAAGATATTTTAATTTTTTAACGCAAAATTTTTCATGCCGGTGTTCCCCAAGACTACACTGGCGTCACTTTCGTCACGGAAGTCACGTCGGCAAAATGCACACAAACAGATGACAAAAACCTTCCTTGATTTGGATGACGTGCAGACGAATGCGTGACCTCTCGGTCTGCTGGCGATAGATGCCATGCACTCCATTCACTCCGCTACCGGTGCCTTGCACGAAGACTCACAAGCGCGCCTTACATCTCTCACGCCTTATTCCTCTCCCAGTGATCTTGGTTGGCGGGGGTGGTATCGCTGATTGGGAGCGGTGATGTCATCATAACACTAATGAAAGCCGACAGGGAGCGCTTCGGTAATTTCAACGCAGCGAAGGCTTTCTGGTTCTCGCGTTCCTGAAGCGCAGTGTAGGACATGTATAACAAAGGTCTCAAACTCACCTCAGCTAGCGGGCAGCAACCACGGAGCTTAACCTTTCACGGGCCGGGAGAGCGAAGAATGTTGAAGCGTGGGTGATTGAACAAAATCTTAACTAACGTCGCCACTTGAAAGAAGCTAGGCTTTTCCCATATCTTATACAAGGGTAATTTGTGAAAGGGATTTGGCGTCTGAGGATTTGAACAACATATCGATACCGATGTGCATAATGGTTAAAATCTGGACGCCGATTGCGTAATATAGAGATTTTGTTCCACCGCATGGGGCGTCTCACAAAATAAACGCGTGAGACCAGTCACGTCTGCGTAGCAATCCCGAACAAACCGTACTTTATCGCAACAGGCGAGAAAATAATGCGAGTGCCATTTATCGAATTCGCAAAAGTTCAGTCACAAAGTCGTAAAATTATATGGGACGAAGACAGTCATGTGCGTGTGCGCACCGCTACCAGGAGGTTCCCGGGCCGCGTGTTTGTGGCTTCTTATGTATAAGACACGCGTAGCTGACTATTGCTCGGGAGCGCACACCTTGGCGTTTCCCTTGTGAAACTGGCGACACTTTTAATTTGTGCATATCGAGTACCGGTGTTTACAGTGTGCTTGTTGATTATAAAATTGCTGGGGTTTAAGGCCCAAATCCACAATATGATTATGAGAGACGCCGTATTGGAGGGCTCCGGAAATTTCGACCACCTGGGGTTCTTTAACGTGCACCTGAATCAAAGTACACGGTCCTCAAATAATTTTCGCCTCCATCGAAAATGCAGCCACCGCGGCTGGGATTCCGATCCCGCGACCTTCGAGTCAGCAGTCGAGCACCTTAACCACTAGACCACCGTGGCGTGTCGTGCTTGTCGATGCCATCTTCGCGCGGGATTCACGAGATGTTGTGTCCAAGTGTACGTCAACTACTTCAGCTACCACAAATGTTCCATGATCATGGGCCTTAGCCGTAGGGACGGAGGTGTGTCATTAGGCTTTAACGTGGGTGTATCAAACTCAAACGGTTATATAGCTGCCAAACACTAATAGACATTCTGCGAGCTCTAAAATATCAATGTTAAAACAGAAAACTCCCAGGGCCCCTTATGCATCTCTCTCAGACGGCTCGAAGCGATGAATCTTGTCTTTTTTCTTAGAATTCGATGCATTGAACCTCCCGCGCACCCCTGCGAAAGCCTTCTGCAGCTAACATGGTTTTGGAATCTGCTCAAGATCAGAGGCATTGTAGGCTTTCTGCCGCTCACCTTCTTTTGCAGTACCACCGCGATCGGCCCAATTTTCACCAAACAACGATCTCATGTGACGACGTTGTGATGCGACGTAACGATGATGTCACAAATATGGCTATCTGTTACGTCCTGATGACGTCACATGGTTGCTTCATAAGCAGATGATTATTTCTTTCATCACTCCTGTTGACGCCGCCGAAGCGGAACGCCGTTCAATTTTACAGTTTGATGACGCATCTAAGCTTGTCGAGAAGACACGGTTGACTTTCGTGTAACAGCGATTACTATGACGGAGGCAAGAAGCATGCATTCTTTTTCTTTTCATCTATTTTACCTTCCACTCGACCCTTCTTCGATATAGGTTTTGATGGTACGTCAATTACGCTATGACTTGCGCCTAAATTCGATAGTCACAATTATTTTTCATGTCAAAGAGCGTCTAACGTAGGGTCCTCCATCTGCGCATGCGCATCTTTATGACGTCTGTCTCAGGCTTTGGAAGGAAGAGCTCACCCGCACAGTAATCTTGCGATTACCATATATATCTCTGTTTCGAAGACTCTCGCCATCTCAGGCATCTCGACTATACTCGCTCCACGCGACGGGTGCCTTACGTGAGCCAACACCTTGCATGCGTTTCGCAGAACTACAGCCAGATCTGAAAAGGTCGTTGACCATCCCTTCGCCAGTAGCTACCAGTTGTGGTTTGGCTTCTCACTTGGCGTCAAGCTAACCTACGAAATTCACAATTAGGAATCACATCTTCCTGGACCATCCCTGCCTGCTACCAGGATGTCAGCCACTGTCATGGAAGAGCTGTTCGTCCACATCGAACGAGTACCTGCGCAAGATCTACAATACCTGGACGACGAGAGCATATACTGGCTGCGCCTCCTCATCGCAGCGCCTCCTCACCCTACGGCGTGAATGTACGAGGCAGATTGTGCGCCCCTGCCCTCTCTTAGGTGACTAAAAGGGGCGGCCGCCCTCCTCCCTGCCCCCCCTCCCCCCGTGCGCATGCCTATGCTTATATGCACGATGATTGCCAAAGTTGAAAAAGTATCGCTACTTCGTTGGTGTCATCGGTTAGTCGGTGTCACTGACAAGCTAGTAACCTACGCCTTGGCGCTATTTCGCCACGGCGTAGGTCCTGGCTATTTTGCCACAATCACTGCTGCCAGAGCCGACAGCAACGCGCCGGCTAAACTTGTGTGCCGTCGTGAAGGAAAGAGCTTATTTACACCTCAACAGCTCAGGGTTATGTGACTCGAACGGAACCGTGACGTTTAGAATCAGTGGTAGAGCGGTATGCTTTGTTGCTGTTCATGCGCGGATATCAGTGGTAGTTTCGCGATATACGCGAGTAAAGTGAATAAGGTGAAACAAGATTTAAAGGCAGAGATGATGAACAGGCCAGGCACATCATGTGCCAGCGCAGTATCAGTCATGTTGTCCGGGAAAAAAATATGGAACGAGTTCCTCACCGTGAAAGCTGTAGAAACTGCGCAGCTGAGCTTAGAATTCGCCTGCCTGTTTCGACGCTTGGCTTGTTTGTTTGAGTCTAAGCTGCGGGTCCGCCTGTCCTTCTTGCCACTCCGCCTGCGTCTGAGTCTTCCGAAGATGAGCGTTGCGCATGCAATAGCGCTTGGCCTCTGCTTCTCTCTTGCGTAGATCGGTGTCTAACTCCCGACGCTAGCGTTTCGCTGTAGATTCCCTGGCTCGGACAGAGGAATCAGCCCTTCGGCGACCCAGGCATTCACGGGCAAACAAGCTCTGGCTTTCCAAACCTGCAGCCTGCTCGCCGTACCCGGCGTGGAAGAAAACCTTCATCTGTGATGTAGTGGCGCCCTCACTTGACCTATTTTGCTAATGACTTGACCTGTAGTGCGCTCTTTTTGACCTACTTTCATACTTTGATCATGACGCCAGGCGACGACAGGAGATGACAGCCCGGGCCCCTGCGCACTTCAAAAACTCTCAAAGGCTACCTATGCGGTTTCCCAAGGAGACATAAAGGCGTAAGCCACAGCATCATTTTCTATGTCTTCTTCTGTATCACCCGGTGTCTCGCTTTTTCAGAGGTGAAGTAAACGGAGTTAACGCGCAGCTCGGTCCGCGTGATATTTGGCGTCACGTTGGTCACGTGATCTTTTTTTTTGCGTTTCGCGTTACACGTACATTCAAGGACGTCGTTGAAAAAAAAGGTATATAAGGTTTTCCCCTTAAGAAAGTGCTACTTCGGGCTGCTTTCAGTTAGCTGTCATTTTGTGATGGCTGCACGCCATGCACGTCTTACTCTCGGTTCTTGCATCTATATATACCTCTTTTGCTTTAACGTGAAGTTTGTTGAAGGTTGACGCTTGCGTTGACTTGCTCGCCTCGACGTCTACTAATATCTGACAATCTCCATTTATCCGTTGGGTGTTTAGTCGCTGTCTATATATTTATGAATTCTCTGTTGTCGTGAACTGTTTCTTTTCTTACTCTCTCTAGGCGAGTCCCCGTGACGATGGCAGTGTTCGCTCGAGCTGCGCATGCTGCATGGAAGACGTCGAAACGACGCACAGGACGCCTCACCTTGCGACTTCTGCGAGACTGCATGCCCCCATTACGTACATCAAGACCTGTCGAGCCCTTAGACAGCAAGTGATACGGACCACAAGACACCACTCTTCCCCGTGCAGAGTTCATAAAGTCCCACCCCCCGTCATGGCGACAAGTCGATATGTAAAACTCATGGAGCCAGTGCCAGCTTCCATATACTTCTGAACTACTCGCGGCTCTGCGAAATGTTCTCACCATAAATTGCACGTGATCGGACTTTTAGCCAGGCCTGGCCTATAGTTACGCATTGTGGCAGACTGAAAGCCGCGTTAACTTCAGGTACTCTTAGAAAGAATGGCGGTGTTCATCAATCTCCGAACATTTCATAAGCAAGGCGTGCTTGAACAACCTTTCTGCGGGCCTTTGTGACATGCCTGTCAGAATTGGCGGCTTAAAACATTTTAAACCCGGGTATGTATGGCGTGGTCGACTGGCGACTGAAACCTAAGAACGTAGAAACGCGAATGTAGGGGCGACCGTTTCCGTCAAGAGTGCTTGTGCCTTCTTTTATGTATTGACTGACAAATAAAGGAAATTTTTTGGACACTTTAAATTCGTCGATGCCTATTGCAGTCATGAGCTGTCTTTGTGCGCTTTCGCATATTGGCTGTCTTTGCAGATTATCAGCTACGATTGTGTCATTTGAGCTCGCAGTAGTTACCTACCCCTCTGTCCAATAAACTCACCAATGTGTGGCTACCCCCGACAAGTGTTCCGATATACGTGGCAATACCTTCCATTCACCGAGTCAAGACACAGGAAATGTTCCCTTGAGTCTTAGTGCACCTCTCATGCATTTGTCATGGGATGGCCAGCCCCATGCCAAAAATACACTTCAACATTGTAAAAAAGGGGCCTCTACGAAAATTGAAATGTTAACACGCACTTTCGAATAAAGCGTCACTGTTTGTGCATTTTTGTATTCTTTTCTCTTTTTTATATCATACCCCTTTGCCTTGTCATGGCAGTGAACTATTTATGGTAACCCTGTCAAGGGTCCCGAAAGTTAGCGCCACTTCCCCAACCAGATTTAGGTGCACGGTAAAGAACCCCACGTTTATATTGTCACGGGGTCGTGACGTCGACGAAGGCAGCAGTGAAGACGTCCGAGATGAAACTCTTTATTTGGCCGAACTTGTGGCCGAGAAACTGAAAGTCAAACTACAGCAGTACACTGATAGCGGCGGACAGAGCGTCGACCGTCGATCAACTGACGAGCGGTCAAGCGCGTCGGCTTTTATACAGGCGCTACCGAACTTTCCAGCAATATTGCTGGTGGCGGCGTTATCTCTAGACAAAGCTGGAACATTCGCGTGCGGGGCGCAATCTTAACAAAACGATCTACTACAATCGCGAAGTTTCTCGAACACTGCTTCGCGGACAGCGTCGAGCGTTGATAACCGCCCCTGCCGGTCAAACCAGAATACATCAAAACAAGTGGGCGAGGCATTGCCCCCTCTGAAAAAGCATCGTGCCGATGCTTGTGAAAGAACATAGAAGAAAAAAAAACAAGTGCATACACAAATAAATTACAATAACAAAGGAAAAAAAACAGAGTCCCCAGGTTCGCTAACGCGCAAAAAAAAAGGCTTAAGGCGCAAGACATGGACGACTTCAGGTCGTACGCGGCGTCGCTGGGAGTTCGTAATGCCGTCCTGGATGACCTCGTAGTCAAGAGCGCCGAGGCGTCGAAGAACCTTGTATGGCCCGGAGTATCGCCGGTGGAGTTTTTCGCTAAGTCCACGTCGGCGTATCGGCGTCCAGACCCAAACACGGTCACCGGGCTGGTATTCCACGAAGCGTCGTCGAAGATTGTAGCGACGGCTGTCGGTGTGCTGCTGGGTCTTGATGCTCAGGCGGGCGAGCTGTCGAGCTTCTTCGGCACGTTGTAAGTAAGCAGCGGCATCGAGATTTTCTTCGTCGGTGACGTTGGGTAGCATGGCGTCGAGCGTCGTCACCGGGCTCCTTCCGTAGACCAACTTGTACGGCGTCATCTGCGTCGCTTCTTGGACGGCCGTGTTGTATGCGAAGGTCACATACGGAAAGATGGCATCCCACGTCTTGTGTTCGACGTCGACATACATGGCCAACATGTCGGCGATGGTCTTGTTTAGCCGCTCAGTGAGGCCATTTGTCTGTGGGTGGTACGCTGTGGTCCGGCGGTAGCTTGTTTGGCTGTATCTCAGTATTACCTTAGTTAGGTCAACGGTAAACGCCGTACCTCTGTTGGTGATGAGGCCCTCTGGGGCGCCATGACGCAGGACGATGTTCTCAACGAAGAACTTCGCTACCTCGGCGGCACTGCCTCTGGGCAGGGCCATTGTCTCGGCGTAGCGGATGAGATAGTCGGTAGCTACGACGATTCATTTGTTTCCGGTATTGGACGTCGGGAACGGCCCCAGTACGTCCATCCCGATTTGCTGGAACGGCCGTCGAGGTGGCTCGATAGGCTGCAGAAGTCCGGCTGGCCTAGTGGGCGGTGTCTTGCGTCGCTGACAGTCCCGGCAGGTCTTTACGTAACGAGTGACGTCGGCGGAAAGGCGCAGCCAGTAGTCCTTCTCCTGTATTCTTGCTAGCGTGCGAGAAACGCCCAGGTGTCCAGACGTCGGGTCGTCGTGCAGAGCCTAGAGGACTTCTGGTCGCAATGTCGAGGGTACCACGAGAAGGCAATCGCCTCGGAGCGGTGAGAAGTTCTTTTTTAGGAGAACACCTTTGCGCAAGAAAAACGACGTCAGTCCCCGCGTGAATATCTTCGGAACAACGGTGGTCCTGCCCTCGAGGTATTCCACAAGGCCCCTGAGTTCTGGATCCGCTCGCTGTCGTTCGGCGAAGTTGTCGGCACTTATGGTTCCCAAGGAGGAGTCGTCCTCCTTGTCGTCCTGCGGCGGTGGGTCGACGGGGGCGCGAGACAGGCAGTCAGCGTCGGAGTGTTTTCTTCCGGACTTGTAAACGACGGTAATGTCGAATTCTTGAAGTCGTAGGCTCCACCGTGCGAGGCGACCTGAAGGGTCCTTCAAGTTAGCGAGCCAACACAATGCGTGGTGGTCGCTCACAACTTTGAAGGGCCTGCCGTAGAGGTAGGGGCGAAACTTGGATGCAGCCCAGATGATCGCCAGGCACTCCTTTTCTGTTGTGGAATAGTTTGTTTCTGCCTTTGATAGCGACCGGCTAGCATAACTGATGACCCTTTCATGCCCGTCAGTCTTCTCCACAAGGGCGGCGCCGAGTCCTACGCTGCTTGCGTCGGTGTGGATTTCCGTATCGGCGTATTCGTCGAAATGCGCTAGTATCGGAGGCATCTGAAGGCGTCGTTTCAGTTCTTCAAATGCTTCGATTTGCGCCGTTTCCCACTTGAATGGCACGTCGGTCTTCGTGAGGTGAGTTAGCGCTTCGGCGATTCGTGAAAATTCCTTGACGAAGCGCCTGTAGTAGGCGCACAAGCCGAGAAAATGGCGCACGGCTTTCGTGTCGGTGGGGGGCGCGAAGGCAGCGATGGCAGCTGTTTTCTGCAGATCTGGGTGAACACCACCCTTGCTGATCACGCGACCCAAAAACAGTAGCTCCTCGTATGCAAAAGTGCACTTTTCAGGCTTCAAGGTGAGGCCAGAGGTCTTGATTGCTTGTAGTACAGCATCAAGGCGCCGGAGGTGTTCGTCGAAACTTGAGGCAAACACAATTACATCGTCCAAGTACACAAGGAAAGTCTGCCACTTCAATCCAGCCAGCGCGGTGTTCATAACGCGCCGGAACGTCGCAGGTGCCGAGCAAAGCCAAAGGGCATAACCTTGAACTCGAAGAGGCCGTCTGGTGTTATAAAGGCAGTCTTCTCTCGGTCTCTCTCGTCGACTTCGATTTGCCAATAGCCGGTCTTGAGGTCCATCGACGAAAAGTACCTCGCGTTGTAGAGTCGATCCAGGGTGTCGTCTATCCGTGGGAGAGGGTAGACGTCCTTCTTCGTGACTTTTGTTCAGGCGTCGATAATCGACGCAGAAGCGTAGGGTTCCGTCCTTCTTCTTCACTAACACCACGGGTGACGCCCTTGGATTCTTCGACGGCTGGATGATGTCGTCGCGTAGCATTTCGTCGACTTGTTTCAGTAAAGGGTTATCCCTTTACGGCCCAGCCTGCACAAACGTGTGGGTAAGTAAAAGCAGTCACTGAATGGTGCCTAGTTCCAGTTTCGGTTTCAGAGACCTCTGTCAGCAATGTCAATGTCCCGGAGAATATCTCACTTTCAATGGTTCATGAATTCGACCACCAGAGGGCGAGGAATTTCTCAGAGGAATATGGCGTCTCAGCATGAGTACGTCCACGCCGGCTGCCTCCGAAACGTAAGTGAGCATTTGTTCCTGATATTCGTATTTTTTCCGAAAAACTTCCGTCCGTTCTCGCGTTCTCGCGTCGAAACTCTCTACGGGCTCTGCCGGAGTGGCCTGGCGTTTTCCTCTGTTATGATGCGATGTTTTGCGACTAGGGTCTGGCGGATTCTTGACGAGGACGAAAAGCAGTCCCTGTATTTGAAGAGCAGGGTTTTGAGCTGTTCTTGTTTATGCTTCGGAAGGCTAGGATTGACCTCGAAAGCTTGTTGAGGAGCTTGGTTCGTCGGTGTGGGCTCGGAAGAATCGGCGATGGCGAAAGCATTGGTGGCTGCCACAATTTCTTCAATGTAGGCGACTGTCGTGCCTTTGTTTACGTGCTTATACTCGTTGCTAAAATTTGTGAGCATCACTGTTGCTTTGCCTTCCCGCAACTTTGCTATTCCTCTTGCGGCGCAATTCTCGCGGTTAATCAACTGATGCTGGTCGCCTTCAACGACGCCTTCTAGGTCTGCTGCTTTCTGAGTGCCGACGGAAATGATGACGCTGGAGCGAGGGGGAATGTTGACCTGGTCTTCCAGCACATTGAAGGCATGCTTCCCTGGCGGCGTGTACCGCGGTAATGCTTTTTCTGTAGATAGTGTTATCGACTTGGATCTGAGGTCGATGACTGCACCATCAAGGCCTAAGAAGTCCATACCAAGGATGGCATCTCGGGAGCAATGACTGAAGGACTACGAAGCTTGCGGGATAAATCCGGTTGTTGATGGAGACCCTCGCTGTGCAGATTCCTGCCGGCGTTACTAGCTGACCTCCAGCTGTCCGGATTTCGGGGCCTTCCCAGGCGGTCTTGACTTTCTTCAGCTTCGTCGCGAACGGTCCACTGATGACAGAATAGTCGGCACCAGTATCAACGAGAGCGGTGACGTTGTGGCCGTCGACGAGAACGTCGAGGTCACTCGTTCGTCGCCTTGCGTTGCGGTTGGGTAGCGGTATCGGATCACGGCTGCGTCGATTTGTTGCGTTGCTTCCATGCTGCGTCGTCAGGTACTCCTCGGTCCGCGATGTTTTGTCGGCAGGGCTTCGCCTGCTTCGCGTCGTGTTCTGCAGGTCTTGTCGCGTTGTCGTCGTCGGCGGCCGCGGAAGATCTTCGGTAGTTCGTCGTACAGCTACCGCACCTCCATCGGTTGCTGCCCTTAGTTTCCCGGATACGGGCTAGGCGACCGGCCCCGGTTTGGGCTAGTGTACGGCCGGCGGTGGGGTGACATATAGCGGCCGGGCGACGGTGAGCGGGAAGGTCGTCGTTCATGCCACTGTGTTCCGGTGAGTTAGTCGTCGATGTCGCGAGGCCGTTCGCCAGGCTGCGGTCGCGGCGCATTCACGGCGAATCCGCGTAGTCCCATCTGTCGGTGCTGGCAGCGGCGGTACGCGTGGCCGGACCTCCCCGCAGTGGTAGCACAGCGGGCGGTTGTCAGGGGCACGCCAAACGTCGGTCTTTCGGGGGGGCGCATCGTTGTCCCGTCGGCGGGTGGTATGGCGTCGGTGGTGGTGGCGGCGGTGCCTGGCAGCGGAACTGCTGCTGCGGCGCGGCGTCTTGACTCAGGCGAAGGAGGGGGGCCGTTGCGTCGTGCTGCAGCAGCATAGCTCATGGCTTCCGGCTGAGCCTGCGGTGCTTCGGGAATTCCAAGCGATTGCCGGACTTCCTCACGAACAATGTCTGTGATCGAGTCCACTCGAGGCTGCGATTCCGGAAACATCTTACGCAGCTCTTCACGCACGACCGCTCGGATGGTCTCGCGCAGGTCGTCGGAGCTGAGGGCTTGCACTTCGGCGTAGTCGATTATTGGTGAGCGGCTGATTGTACTGTCTTGTCCGCATCTCAAGCGCCTTTTCTATTGTTGTGGCCTCTGTAAGGAATTCGTTGACACTTCTGGGCGGGTTGCGAACAAGGCCCGCAAACAGCTCTTGCTTGATTCCTCGCATTAGGAATCTGAGCTTCTTCTCCTCAGACATGGCAGGGTCGACGTGACGGAACAAGCGGGTCATTTCTTCTGTGTATATTCCGATGTTCTCATTTGGGAGCTGTATACGGCTTTCCAGCATGGTCTCGGCCCTTTGCTTACGCACGACTTGCGAAGGTTCCAAGGAATGCGGTGCGAAATAGGTCCCAGGTCGTCAAGGTGGCCTCTCTGTTTTCGAACCAGGTCCTGGCGCTATCTTCAAGGGCGAAGTAAACGTGGCGAAGTTTCTCGTCACAGTCCCAGTTGTTGAAGTGAGCAACTCGGTCGTATTTTTCCAACCAGCTTTCCGGGTCTTCACATGGTGATCCTCGGAAAGTCGGCGGCTCCCTGGGCTGATTCATGACCACTCGTTGAGGTGACACAGCAGCGGTCATGGTGCCTGTCGTCTTCGTCGTCGTGGTCTTGTTCTTGTCGGGTAGTGGTCCGAACTCCGGTTTTTAGTCCTAGCTGCCTGCGGCTAGCTCGACGATCCGGGATGTCTTCCGGGTCTTCTTGTTGCACGAGGTCTTCGACGTCTTCTTCACGCTGTGGGCTTGGTTCCCGGCTCTTCGTAGGTGTCCGGAACATCAAGGAAGCAGCACCTCCACCAGATGTCACGGGGTCGTGACGTCGACGAAGGCAGCAGTGAACACGTCCGAGATGAAACTCTTCATTTGGCCGAACTTGTGGCCGAGAAACTGAAAGTCAAACTACAGCAGTACACTGATAGCGGCGGACAGAGCATTGACCGTCGATCAACTGACAAGCGGTCAAGCGCGTCGGCTTTTACACAGGCGCTATCGAACTTTCCAGCAATATCGCTGGTGGCGGCGTTATCTCTAGAGAAAGCTGGAACATTCGCGTGCGAGGCGCAATCTTAACAAAACGATCTACTACAATCGCGAAGTTTCTCGAACACTGCTTCGCGGACAGCGTCGAGCGTTGATAACCGTTCCTGCCGGTCAAACCCGAACACATCAAAACAAGACAAGAAGTGGGCGTGGCAATACTGATAGTCCTGCAGAGGTTAGTTTAATTTTGATTTGATGAAAAAACTACATAAGCGAAGTCAATCTGTGGTCGAAGTGCTGTGTGATCCCGAGCCCAATGGTCCAAAGTGTGCGATGCAGTATTCCGCACGACAATATATATCAGTCGACGAGACTAAGAAATTATTGATTAGCGCGTTCATGAATTTATCAAGCATTCTGAGAAGCTTGTGCTTTCTTATGAGAACACATTTCTTCCCTTTGCACAGCTGCATGCATGCCCGCCAGCACTGAAGCCATTGTACAGAGCTTCGGAAACAGATACGAGAAAAAATGACAGAGGACGTCAAATAGACCCTTTTCATAATCCGCAAGTGCGCTTCCCTGCGCTGCATATTTGAACAACTAATGGCGGCATCTCTCTTGCTTAGAGTGGAGACGAGGTCCTAGTTGCACGTGCTGAGGCTTGTCTATTATGCGTATTTATGTCAAGAGAGCCGAGTCTACATTTTCCACGTCATAGCGTAAGCAAAATGCGCTTGAACACGCTGTTTGCAGTAAGTGACTAGCCGCCATTACTTGGGCAAACTGCATGGCGGGAAAGCTAGCTTTACAATTATGAAAAGGGTCTATTGGAGTTTTTTAATTGGTCTTGTTCGTGATGAACGTTGTGAGGTCGTGAATTTACCTCCTTTCTTCCACCTTTTTATTCACATAATTTCTTGAATAAGTAAATTGAGGACGCAGAACCTTATTACATCTACCTCATTACACCCCACGGGAGTATTGTCCAGATGCAGGTATTGCAACCATTAAAACGCCCAATTAGGCTAGTTTGCGCTCGCAGTGTACTGCACACAGCCTCTGTTTCCCACGGTCAGTGGCAGCTGCCGGTTGCCGAGTGGTAGACTTTAGTGGTGTGTCACTATAATGGTCGAAACCCATTTCCCGTGTCGTACGTTTTCATCCGTGCTCGGAGCGCGGAATCCCTCAGCATGCTGTTACGCTTCGCTGCTCACGTACGCATACAACCGAGAACATGCCGCACACAGAGGCGGTAACGATGCGCGCTTCCGAGCCAGTAGGCGTGCGACTAGAGGACAGTATCGATGCAAATAGATCGCTTCAGCGCCTACACCTCAGACGCGATACACTGCGCCAGACCGCGCTGCGAGAAGAAGCCGACTTGAACTATGAGCTTGCATGCTTGCAACAGCCGTCAGCACCGCCAAGTTACGCGGAAAATAAACCACGCAACATTGAAGGGAGGTAACGTAATGCATTGGGTGGGCCACCTCGAACGGCGCTGCCGTCTCCTTCGAAGTGAAGCGAGTTTAGAGGATTTCTATAATTTCACATTAACTCCAGAGCGTACTGAAAATGAGTACGACGTGGGTGGCTACTGACGGCGGCGTTTATTCTCTTAATCCGGTAGTCACCTACTGCGCGTTTAATTTTTGGAACGCCTGATTTTTTTTGGTTTGTTTGTGTTTTCGCTTTCGTATCGCATGAAGCTTAAGTACGAAAGAACGTAATATTTGCCGTTGTTCTTTGTACGGGCTCTTCACTAACGGCCTTTGTATTGTTTCTTAGTAAAACTCACTGCCTTTTGCATTCTTACTTAATGGGACTTTGCCACCAGCCCAGGGAAAGCCATATATTTGCTTAAGCTGAGTTGTGTCTTGACACAAAAATGTCAATAGACCCTTTTCATAACTGTAAAGCTGGCTTCCCTGCTATACAATTTGCGCAACTAATGGCGGCTATTCTCTTACTGCAAACAGGGTGTTGAAGCGCTGTTTGCTTGCACTATAACGTGGAAAAAGCAGACTCGGCTCTCTTAAACACGCATAATATAAAAGACCCTCCTCGTGCAACTAGGTCCTTGTCTCCGCTTGAAGCATGACAGGTGACGCCATTAGTTGGGCGAACATGCAACGCAGGGAAGCCCACTTGCGGATAATCAAAAGGGTCTGTTGCCATTGCGCTTTTGTCCTCAAATTGAGAAAAGTGACATGTCGTGAGTAAGCCGCATCCTGGAAAATTAGGGTGCGGTCCTTGTCTCCGTTTCATGACAGCACACTCTTTCAAATAATATATAGGCGTAGGACTGATTTAATTTTTCTTTTATTACCCAGTTTCCCTCAGTGACGCGACTAGCTACAGAGTGGAGTGCAGACTTGAACTGGTGCTTTGAAGGAGGCAGCTACTGTGAAGGTGACCACTGAAGCAGGTACATTGTTCCAGTGGGTGCGTGTCTATGGGAGAAAGGATTCATAGTAACGGTTACTAAGGCAATCAAGCGAAATGAATCGGTACACAATTGCGAACACGTCAAGATACGTAATGAATGGCAGAAAGAAGATATTGTCTTACGTTTTCATTACAATACCAAATTTTTCAAGCACACGCAATATACATAGGCACGATTGTGCATCAACGTTTCAAAAGTATAAAGTCCTCATAAGAATGTCTAGAAAGTATAGGTCTGAAAAGTATCTGCAGTACGCCAGATAGTCCTTGAATAATTAAAATGAATGGTGTGCGCTGGCCAGTGTACGTGCATTGGTGAAAGTATACACATCCCAAATAGTCAGAATTGGTCCGGAGTGCTCCATTATGCACGCAGTCATATTCATGTCGGGTACTGGTAGTTGAAGGTTGGTATCTGTTTCAATTAGTGAATTTTGAATTAGCGGAGCTGTTCAATCTCGCCGTAATTTGCCTGTAGGAAACAGAATTGCATCATCATCATCATGAACCGGCACGGGCTCTCTTCGTCCTCTTCTTCGTCGTCGTCGTCTGCTGCTTCGCTTCCAGAACACGCGCGGCCTATTTCTCGTGTGCGAAATGCAATAACCTGTTGGGCGAGAGAACGACTACAGAGAGAGAGAGAAAGAAAGACAGCAAGGCAGAGAGAAAGATGGATAGAAAAGAAAAAGAAACAGAAATCACACCATCTCCCGCTGAATGGGGACCATGAGGCGATGCGAAGCAGCGTTTCGGCATGTCGAGCCCGCGTTTCAGAGGGTGGAAGGGGGAGAGAGAGAGGGGAAGTGGAGGGGAAAGAGATGTGGAGAGGGGAAAGGAAGAGAGGGATGGGATGGCGGAGGGGAAGTGGAAAGCGAGAGGGGGAGAGGGAGTGGAGGTGTGCGAGCAGGGTTTGCGCATGCGCAGAAAGGGTGGTCAGGCCCGCACACCACCGGTAAGGGAAGTGAAAGTGAAGAGGAGAGATCTGAGAGTGGGGAGGTGGAAAAGGAGGACGGGTGAGAGTAAAGCATAGCATAGACAGAATGAGCAAAAGAGAAATAGAGAGAAAGAAATGTAGAAACTAGAAACAGAAAAAAAAGTTAAAAAGAGAGAATCAAAGAAAGAGGAGAAAGAAACAGAGAGATAGGGAGAAAAGAAAAGAAAGA
The DNA here is from genome assembly GCF_013339695.2 of Rhipicephalus sanguineus. Taxonomy (NCBI): domain Eukaryota; kingdom Metazoa; phylum Arthropoda; class Arachnida; order Ixodida; family Ixodidae; genus Rhipicephalus; species Rhipicephalus sanguineus. Next base: position 57,615,556 of record NC_051183.1, read on the forward strand.
GGAAGCAAGCCTGAAATAGTGAGAGAGAGAAAGAAAATGAAAAAAATAGGAACAAAAATAGAAAGAACGATAGAGAAAGAAATAGACAGATAGAAAGATACAAATCGAAGTAGAGAGAGAAAAACAGGCACAAAAAACTGAAAGAGAGAAAAAGAAAGAGAAATCTAAAGAGAAACAAAGAAGGCCGCTCAGCTCAGCACTCCCTTCAGGCACCACTAGTGCAATGCTGTTTTAATTTTAATTTAGATCGCCTATCAGGTGTACATCTAAAAGGATGGAAATCATACGAAACACTATCGATTCACCAAAATCTTTCACGTGAGTTATTATGGGAACATGTGTTAGCCCTTATTGAGATTCAAGAATTAGGGAAGCACATTTTAACGCGAGATCGTTAAAGAGCTCGTTTCGCAAAAATTGCGGTATCGGTGTCGTTGGTTCTGAGTGTAAAATCATGATCTTGGCTTGACTGAAAAAAAAAAATATTCGGTTCGAGTGAGAATCGAACCCAAGCCGTCTGCGTGGCAAGCAGGTGTTCTACCACATAGCTACACGATGTTTTTTCTTCTTTCTTTCATGGTATTTATTCAACACAGACATGGCACTTGAACGCAATTCAATACAAAAAACTGATATGTTGCTTATGCTCTTATCGCGACACAATGACAAACAGACGGCACTATCGAATTCGGAATCATCTCTATAGCGAATACATCAAGTAACGCTATAGCAACGGCCTTTTCCAATTATATGCTAGAACAGCGGTAAGGATAAGCACCTCACCAATACCGGATACCATTCTGGCTGACTTTCGATTTGCTCGTATACATATCTTAGCTGAGTGACCATCCTAATGAAGTGGGCTGTTGAGGAAATTATCGGCTCTGCGTTTCTCTGCAACATGCGCGTCTTCCACAGACCATCGACAAAAACGTTCTTTTTTAAATTACATTCAGAGACTTTGCCTGTGAAGACTTGGCTTCGTTCAAGAGACATTTTTGTGTCGTCCGTTGATTGTCCTCTGTGTGATGTGCCAGAAGCAATTGAACACTGTTTTATAAGCTGCAGAGATGCAATCTTATTTTGGGATGTGCTCCAACGAACTCTTCAAAAAGACTTTGTGCTAAATTCACATTCCGTCAGATATCTCTTGCCAGCGAGTTGTAATGACTTACCATTTGGCATGCTTCTTCTCATTGGAATGCATAGCTACGCGATTGCTTGGAAATGCGCTGGAATTAACTTTCGTGCTTCACAAACATAGGCGTCCTGTGTATAGGTGTCACAATACGAGATGTAATGTCGCAGTAAAACGGGGTGCAAGCGTACACTGCAATCAGGCGTCACACCACGTGAATTGCTTAACAAGTTGGTGCCACCCATCACAAGAGACACACACATTACTGCTCGTATTCTCTTACGAACACGCCGTGGGTGCATCGCAACGTCAAAAAAGTAGCACGCGCGTAATTCCTGCTGGTTGGCAGTATGCTACCCATTGCAAAAGCCATACACATTAGTGCGCCCATTCTCTTACACACACTGTTTTCATAAAAGTGCTGTTGAAGAGGTCGGAAACCATTACATTCACTATAGGTATGTCGAGTGTATGTGGCTGGCTGGGCGACTGAACATAATGACAAGCGGAACAGAGCGTGATGAGGATGGGACCGGATATTGCTATAGCGTTCAACTCTAAAAGGCGAAGCTTAAGCTTCCCTCTATTTCTGCTTTTAATGGTATTTGTTTATTAGTAATGTACGACTTACGACTAACAACCATTAACGCAAACTACACAAAATTACACAGGCCCGTACAATCTTCTATTGCTGCGGAAACGTTTTTTATATGTCTGTTGACTTTTATAGCACCAATGGGAAACGTGCAGCACCTACAGGTGGCGAAACAGTCCACTGCGCCAATGCGCCGCCAGCGGCACGAGTGGCCACTCGCGGCCACTTCATTTTCAACTGGCGTGCCACAAACCGTCGTCTGTCCGTCGGCTACGCCCGCGTTGCAAGTGAGCGCGTTCGCGCGAAGGCGACAAATTTGATAAAACGGCTAGGCTTTCAGAAAGGTGGCAGTGCAGGATGCTTTTAGGGCATCAGACGAAAAGAAAGCACAAATTATACGGAATCAATCATGTTTTGGATGTGACAGGAAGCACACGGACGTGCGATGGAGTGTTTTGAAAGGGCGATTCGTCCGGCCGGCAAGCGTAAACCTCGAAGCATAGGTCGTCACCATAAATGTTTTTATGCATTTGTAGCGCCCTCGTTTATAGGCTTATGCCACAGGAGCGAAGGAAAGAGACGGCTGAACCAGAATCGACGCCAGCAGGGAACACGAGCCGTGGCTTCACGTGCCACTGCGAAGCGCCGTCTTTATGTTCCTCTTGCGGTCGCACGCTCTCCCGTTTGCGCGCCGCCCGAACGAGGACGCTACCCGTTCTTCCTTGTCGTTCTGCCTCCCTATTGTTAAGTAAACAATGACATTTGTGTCTGACGTGGGTTAGACAACCCTTTGAGATGGGGGCAAGCGAAACGTACGATAGCCGAACTGCACGGGTTGCATTTAGTAATGCGTGGCAGTTCCGCGAAGTTTTCCGTGCTGTAGTTCAGCTTCGTTCGTAGACGTTGCTCAGGCCGCATGAGTCACTGAGTAACTTCGTCACGTGCTAGCTTTCCATGTGTTATCTTACCTGTCACGTAGCGAGAGAACGGCGTGGTGCGGCTTTGCTTGCGCGCACAGTGATGTTAAGGACAACGGCAGTTCAAGGGGAATAAATTTTAAAATTATCACGGTCCACGACACATTTTTCCAGGCATTAAGTGCTTCTTCCTAACTGTTCGTGCTTATAAACTGCGCAGTCTGCGAACTGCGCCGCTAGACGAACTACTGTGGTACGGTGGAAAAACAGCAGCAGCGTACGAAGGAAAATTGCTGGATCTGTCGGTGGCTTTCCGCCGACAAAATGTAGACTGCAGACTCGAGATCACATAGCCGGCTGTCACTTGGTTCTGTCAGCAGTGTAAAAATATGAGTTAACGTGCGCGGAGCTTAAGTTCACAGCGAACTAGCTACTTGTACAGTCAAGTAGAGCGCGATTTGAACGTTATCGCGCGAGCGTCGACCAAGGACTACAACAGCGCCACGGCACAGAATCCTCTTTCGAGGAGAGGGAGGTAACGGGGAAGCTTCACTGGCTCTTTTTGCTGTTCCTTCAGGTGCGATCCCTCCTGTCTGAGGAAGGCGCATTTTCATGCCTTCTTTTATGTCAATTTGATATATTTTGTGCAACTTAGCAAGTCGTTCAAATGAAGCAGTTCTAAGCACCAGCTTTACCATATCTTTCCCGTCAATTTCGTTATCGTCTGCGGAGAAAATAGCCAACGAATTATACGTCTTGTTGCAACGAACGGTAAGCTTGAAATAGAGAGACGAGGTGCAGAGTTCGTCGTAGGGGTGATAGTTGTAGCATTGAACAGCCAACGAGGGAGAGAATATTGCGTAATGTTGATTTGCACTGTTCCGAAACGTGCCGCTGGGCCCCTGGAACGCTGGGCCGGGCGACGCTCGCACGATAACCTTCAAATCGCGCTCGACCGTACTTCAAGACGTGCCCGCAGGATCACTTGCTGTACGTGGCGTACACTAATGTAGCATTCCCGCCTGTTTCTGAAGCATGGTCACGGCGGAACACTGAAAAACTTTGTTCCAGGTGCGCAGTTCTTATAGTTGTTCGCACAGTTTACGACACCGCAATTTATACGCGACATTGCGAAGCACCGCTGACAACCTCACACGGCTCTGCTCATTGGTCGACTGTTGCGCGGAGCACGCCACTAGCTTTCGTTCACTCCCGCACCGCGGCGCCGCCAGCTGAGTGCACGTTTCCTATGGAAAGAAAGTTACGCCTGTGCTTCAAACATTCAAGATTCTGCCTTTATGTTTCAGGCCAATATGATAGGTATTTCTAAATCGTTTCCTTCCTTCAGGGGCAATAAATGGTATTGAGTACTTTCTCTGGGCTTCACATCACATCCAAAGTAATCTACCGTCTTTGTCTCCACAGTCATCAGATTAGTTATCGGTAGCCAGGAGTCGAGGTATAGTCCATGGTCACAAGCGAGGTATTTTAGGATGTAGTTAGAAAGAAACGATCAAATGCGTGATGTGATATAGGCACTTCAGTGTAACAGTGTACCACAAATAAAACAGCGGACGGAAAGGCGAAGAACGCTTTTCACTCCGGCAGCAATCATCATAATTGTTGAAGCTGTACATCCCAAACTCACGGTATGGTTATGAGGGACCGCGTAGGAAAGGGCTTCGGAAATTTTGACCTTCAGGTCTTCTTTAAGTAGCACCTAAAGCTAAGTACACGGGCCTCTAGCATTTCATCTTTATCGAAATGCGGCCGCCGTGGCCGGGATTCCATTCCGCGAGCTTCGGGTCAGCAGTCGAGCACCATAACCTACTCGACCACCTTTCGAGTCGGGCCGGTTTGGGTTCACGGTTACAATGAAATATGCGCCTATACCAACTAGCCCATGTTGCCGTCTCATTACAGTGATAGACGTAGTAGTGCTGGATTGATCTACCTCCAAATTTGTACAGTCGATAAATAGTTTTTTTTTAACAACGAGACATTCAAAGACCAAAAACGGAAGATAACTATTAAGCAGCAATCTATAAACACAGTCAGGAACTGTTTATCTGGACCACATTTCCACGCGTCTACTCTATTACTACAATGCTTCCTTGCCGCCCAGTCTATTGAAGCAGATAATTAGGCAAAGTTAAAAAAACGACTAAGAAAAGTAAAGCTCAGTTTTTTGTTTTGCGTTGACGAGAGCATCATCATGATAGACTTGTCAATGTTCAAAGATAACGCGTTATGGCCCGTACTCCTCACGATATACTGCTTAGTTGTTCATGAATGCGGTCGCGGGATCGAATCCCGGCCGCGGCGGCTGTATTTTCGATGGAGGCGAAAGTGTTTGAGGCCCGTGTACTTAAATTTAGGTGCAGGTTAAAGAACCCCAGGTGGTCGAAATTTCCGTAGCCCTCCACTACGGCATCTCTCATAATCATATCGTGGTTCTTTTTTTATATTGATTTTATTTCAGACGCAGAGTGAGTATTGGATGGCTAGGCTACCGGCAGAACACTGTCTGCCTGACTGAGGCCTTGTCACCCATACATTGCTCCAACAGTGAGGGAGCATAGAACACAAGGGCAGACAAAGTTTCTGCAAAAGAGTAACAATTATCAATTTGCTACATGTAAATGAAAAAAAAAGATAACACAATTTCTAAGAAATAAAAAGTAGTATACGCTAATACAATTTGTAATAACGAAAATGATTACAAGCACAACGTGACACTGACAGTGTGACTAATTAAAAATAATCATTATGTATACAGCACTGCACCAAAACGTTACTATACGCTAGTACAATTTGTAATAACAAAAAAATTTTACAAGCTCAATGTGGCACTGACAACGTCACACACTCAAGAAATAATTATGTATACAGCACTGAACCAAAATGATACGTCCCACAGAAAAGACCTAGCAATGAATTCAGTCAGTAAGAGAAAGCAAGTACATCTTCAAGGCATTTTTAAAGGAACACAAAAACTAGTAGTTGTGCGCAATACTGATAGTGCTAGCATGTGCATTTATAAAGGATGGAATTAAGTATGCAAGCTGTTTTGTACCGTATACTGTCCTAAAAAAGGGAATTCTAAACTGATCGTGCCTGAAATTGAGTGTCAGTTGAAAGGTACCTTTGAAGAAAAACGGTTGCATTTGTTTCGAGTGCACCTCGTATATATATGCCGAGCCTAGGAATATATAAGACAGTGACTTTTAAAAGGTCATGTTTCAAGAATATATTGGCCGTATGATCCAGGTATCCAATGTTTTCTATTGGGCGAACTGCTCGCTTCTGAAGACTTATGAGCCTATTCAGATTTGATTGGCATGTGGTTCCCCATATCAATAGGCAGTAACTAAGGTGACATTGAATTAATGCGTGATACAAGCGACGTTTCAACCAAACGGGAACGAAGTGCCTAATCCTAAATAATGTACCAGTAGGCTTACAGATGCTGGAATGCACCTTTATGACATGTTGCTTAAAACTGAGGTTTTCATTAAAGAGAACTCCGAGAAACTTGAAAACAGAAGTCTGTTCGATTACGGCGTCATTAAACTTGATACTAATAGAACAGTAGTCAGGCTTATTTACAGGCTTAAAAACAACTTAACTGGTTTTACTGACATTCAACTGTAACTGGTTTGCTGAAAGCCATACGTAAAGTTGAACTAGCCAATTTTTAGCTCTAGTTTCAAGCCCACATAGACTGTTACCAGAAAAAAAAATGAACTTGTGTCGTCAGCGTACAAAACTATATCAAGAGTAAGTGGTATGTTAACAACGTCATTTATATATAATATAAAGAAAAAAGGGCCGAATAATGAACTTTGTGGGACACAAAGAGTTATTACTTTCATTTGTGAACAAAACTCGTTATAACATGTGTATTGTAATCTCGAGGTGAAGTAATTTTGAATCATGCTGAGAGCAACCCCATGAATTCCATAGTACGCTAGTTTATTAAATAAGATAGCATGTTTAATCGGATCAAAAGCTTTTGTGAGGTCCACGAAAAGGCCGACAGTGTATAATTTGTTCTCAAGATTACTAAGAATCTTTCCTTCATCTCAACAAGAGATGTTTCCGTAGACCTACGTTCACGGAAGCCAAACTGCTGATCCACAAGGGCATGAGTGTCATCGAGGAACTTAGTTAGTCGGCACTTAAGGAGGCGTTCCAGCACTTTTGAAAAAAAGAGGAAGAACCAATATTGGCCGGTAGGTTTACAGATCATTTACGGGGCCTTCTCACTTCTGGTTCTCACTTCTGGTTTTGGGATGTTAAACCTCAGATATCATTATGTTCATGAATGCACCCTTCAGCGCCGAAGAAATATAACATGGAAAGATTAGATGTCTTAGTGCGTGTTTATAGAGAAGCGAACGTCACAAGCCATGGAATAAAAAGAGCTGTTCGTATGCATTTTTCTATTCTACTCGTCATGCGCTACTGTAGGATGAAATTTGCCGTTAGACTGTAATGAGAGTAGAGTACCCTTATATTACGATCAAAGTATACAAACTGCACCTTCGACTTAAGCATCTCCAACCTGCACCATCTCCTAATGATCATTCAAGGGGCTCAATAAAGATCATATTCTACAGAAGGAATGTATGAGCGAGGACATTTTTTCTCACTTCTGGTTAGAGACGCCCAACGCTGTACATAAGCTGCTCAGTTAATGACTCAGTTACCAAGTGCCTGCGACGCTAAAGAAGCTGCAGTAGCTCAGAGACATGCACATTACTAACTCTAAAGGATTTGTATAAGTAGCTCGCTGTTTCCACAGAGTAACATGATGTATGCGCTCGCGGAAGAATTGTGTATGGAATCGAAGTCCAAGCTAAGGGCCTGCAGTTCGATTCCGCTGTAACGTATCTCGCACTAATTCATATTTCACGGAATCTCGCGGTGACGGGAAGATTGCGCCTGGATTGTCCACATAATTGCTATCGTCATATTACCATTCAGGAAAGCAAACACTGATCGGCGTACCAGTAAAGAAAGACATTGAGCAGTCCATGAGGTGCAAGCAATTTTCTGGAATTTAAGTTTGGTGCAAAAGTGCTAACATGCATAGATACATTATAAACTTCCTTGTCTGCATAATAATGCCGGCAAGTAAACTTATAATGTCCACTGGGATCACTATTCCATTTGGTAACCTTCGGCGATTGTATTACGAAAAAGAGGGGCGAGTGTCCAAGTCAGTGAGCTCATGTAACAGCGCAAAAAAGGACGGGGCGAGGAAAAGAAGCTACAGGGCCCATTCTTCTTTCTTTGCACTGTTAAAATGACGTTATCACCTAGCCCGCATCTCAACGCTTCTACAAGTCAGTACGCGAAATAAGGGGCTTCACGTTAAAGGGGTAATCAAGGTGCGAGAACATACGATGAGAGGGAAGTATACGTGTCATGTGTTGAAAGACTTGCCATGGCGAAGTTCGTGAAAATGAAAAGGAAGTTCTTTCAATCTTTCAATGTTTCAAGGGGGCAGATTAAGAGATTGTTTAATGCTAGGGATTCTAGACTTTCGAAATTAATCTTCCAAACTAAAGCGGGCTCCTTTGATTTCGACTGATCCGAACTTGGTGATAAGGTACGACTGATGCAGATTTCAGGAGAGGGACGTTTGGAATTGCATTTCTGAAAAAAATAGGGTAGAAGTTTAGAAGTGTTCTTCGCTCAGTATAAGTCACTCATGACGTCGCCAAGAGCGTTGACGCGTTCCTGTACCTCTCATCAACGGGATGATTTATGAAACGTTTAAATGTCAGAGGAGTAACAAGTGTTTTAGTGTGTGTACATTATCAATATCCATGTCGCTCATCAAGTAATGGCAAGGCTTGGGGTTGGCTGCTCTAATGAAAGCTGAAGACTTAACTTTTAAACAGTCATTCTGATTTGCCAATTTCCCTGAGCCCAGATTGGGTAGCGTCAGTGTCAAAAGGATTTCCTTATTCCATTATTACGCAATACTCTTCGAGCCCTATTGAAAATACTGGGTTGTTGGATACTGGAATCGTTGGTGGATATGGTGGAAACAATAGTGGACAAAGTGGAAAGAATACTGATATGGTGAAAACTGTGGTGGTCATAATGACTGATGATAGCCAGAGTGGAAAAAATGGTGGCTGATGGTGGTGGGGGTGGCGAGCTTCTTTTAATGTTAAGTGGAAAATGCTGGCTGATATTGGCGATGCAAAACAGGCTTTGATGGATGGGTGAGCAAGCTGGATGACGGTGGCATGATGGATGCATGGTGGATGGTGGTGGCATGATGGAAGTGCACGTGGCATTATCTGAAATCTCTGTCATTCCTGACGTTTTCCTGTTGTACGTGCAGAAAAATATGTTTATAGGAATAAAAACAAGCACGCTTCTTTTTATTGGTGCGGCATCGAGAATCCCCTCAAGTTTTATGGACCACAGCAGCCGTGAATGTTTACATTTTGCGCACATACTTATGAGGTTTACATCTCCGATGTGTTGATGTATTGTGATGTTTAGAAGTCTAGAGGTGTCGGTGTGAACAGCGACAGTAACTGTGTCACATCGCCGCGCAGTTGTCGAGAAGTATATGAGCTCTGGCTGTGCAATTGCCCCTTCCAGCGGGCAGACCAGAAAACAACCGCCGCTTGATACGGCCACACTAGAAACGCAACTCTGGCAATTCTTCCACACTCACTTACCTCAGCGGCACTTTAAGGTAACAGTGAAAATGCATGCGAAGCACAAACATTTACCTTCGGCTTGCGGCGTGATAAGTCCCGCCAAGTATGACTTCCACCACAATAATCTACCACCATGATTTCCGCCAAAGGTTAGGCACAGCATACAGACCGAGTCGGCCCACGTGTCGTCCGCGCTTCTGGGTTTCAGGATACACTATTCCGATAAGCACGAATGACTTTACATCACAGCTGTGGTATCGGTGAACCTGAACGAAGTATTTTTTTCTTGTGTACGGTGTCCACAGAAGAAACGATGAGCATCGATGCGACGCGCTTCCAGCAACCGGTCACCGACCGCCGCCGATCGCACTCGCTGCCACTTCTCTGACACGCATGCGAGAACACAGACTTGTCAATTCGTACGCCTTGCTGAACCAGTATGACGGCATACTTTTCTCACGCACTGCACCCGCTTTTTGCCCAGCTGTTATGCAGTTGTAGCTAATGATACAGCGTCAGATCAGTGCGCTGGCATGGCCGCGCTGTACGTCGCGCGAAAAAACATTACAACACTCAATCAATTGTACGCGCGTATTTATCCAATGAGATTAGAGTCTACATAAAGCCTCTGCACATGTAGCCCTTTAGAAAAAGCGAGGAACGGCTATTAAACTTGTCAGTAACAGCCGCTAGACTATAACCGCTAGCTTCTCAGTCCACTTGATATTTTTTGGAGTTACGTTGTGATTTGTAAAAGAAAGTTAGTGTTGTTGCTATTATCGACGTGCCATTCGTTACTGTCAGCAGTGTGTTTCCTTTTAATAACTATGCATATTTTAGTAGGAGAAGAAGATCACGTCTGTCTCGAGTACGAGACATACAAAGCTGAAGCCAAACGGTGTATTACTATGTTGACTAGTTATATCCTAGTTACACGGGCACGCTGACCTCAGTTACGACGGACCTCAGTTAACCGGAAAAAACTATACTTAGCGCCAACTGTGGTTGGCACATGCTACACGCGACAAGTTGTCCTTAGTTTGGGTCGCTGAAGCAGGTCACGTGACACTACGTTTCCTGATTGAAATATAAACGCTTAGCTGGTTTTATAAAAAAATACTGACAAATACAATGTATTTCAGTTAAAACAAATCCTTTCTCCTTGAATCTGCAGTCCCCGAGCGTATTCCATCAAGTGTTTTGCCAATGCCTGGCTTAAATAAGGGCTAGTCTCGCAACTATGGACGAAGTCAACTTACGGTCGGTGCGAAAGCCAAGACAATCCGTTGCTTGATATGTTTGGTATCGCTATCGCCGTGTTTGGTGCGTGGTTTGTTTTGACGGACTTCGCTTCTGTTCTTGAGAAAGGCAAGTTTACTTGCTTTCGGGAAGACGTTTCAGCCTCCAGTGGAGCCACGCTGCCTTCGACAGCCGACTTGGGTGCCGCCATTTTGTTAGTCAGCTTTTTTAACTGAGGTGGTCAACCTCAGTTCGGAGCAACCACGGTTAGTGGGATAACTGCGGTTAGGCTTTCCGTGTAACTGGACGTAACTGCAGTTTAAGGAAAGTGAGGTTTGCCGTAACTGAGGTTAGCGTGCCCGTGTAACAAGGGTATTACACTACAGAGAGCAAACCATGTGTCAGCGTAGCGTTGTGATAAAGTACTCCCCTCGGGATCCGAAGTTGGCACGTTCGGCTCCTAATGGCGAAAGTTTTTTTTCTTGCATACGGCTGTTTTTTTTAATGCTTTCTATATCGCCTTCTATACAATTATTTATCTGTGACAGCTAGGCACGATGGTCCTGACGCTGTAGAGCCGTTTTACGCTCCATTATTCTCCAGCATCCAGTATACACCATTCGCCAACATCTTCCAGCATCATAATCCACCATAGAGATGGACGGTGGCATCCACCATTCCACATGGTGGATACGTTTTCAATAGGGAATAGTTTGATTACATAGTTTAATGGCTGATGTGGGTGGTAAATCATATACGTAAAATCGGTTCCGCTACCAAATTATGTTAAGAGTAATGTGCTTCTTCGATCTCGAAGAAGATAAGGATGGCATATATTCGAAAGAAGCCACTAAAATTCCTCTTTATTTTTGCTGAATAGCGGCAATCCTTATACAGCGATGAACTTGGTCCTGAGGCGGAAGTGCCGTAGTGGGTGTTACGTAATTTATCTAATCACATATATGAATTACGGTTTAATAAATCTTGAAGACATCGTATTTCCGACAAGCAGATTGCTAAGGCATGAAAAGTACTTTAAAATTTTTACAGCCATTCTGTCACATTCTAATCTGTAAGGCGAGAAATATGATACTCACTTCGTTAAGCTGTATACGATAGCTTCATTGTAAAGTGCAGCGGTAACTTCCAATCCATTTAGCGCCTTCCATAGCGTCCACCTAATTATGCCAGTAATGAATCGAAGGTCAGAATTTGTAACGTATAGTACTCGTACAGGCGACCAAAGTGAAAGTGTGCTATCAAATAGCAATAAATCAATAAACCTAACACAAAAGTAAGCTCGCGCGCTAAAGAGCTGCTGTGTACTACAAAAAACAGAAGCAATTATTGAAGGTGCGGACTCCACGGGATGCCGGGTACAAGCAGCTGCTGCAGCCGCAAACACGGTATGGATTGCTTGTTTTCAAAATATACACGCGCAATCATCAAAATTTGTTGGCGCAACTGCCCTCATGTAGACAACTTATTTCGAAACGCTGCCTCGGGCAATATTCCTTGTTTGACGATTTCTGATTACTTAGAAAAGCCATCTTCCATTGAAATCCTGCGACATTCACTCACGCGTTTTTTAGGGGCGAAGCACCTTAGGGTGTTGGCGTGCATCGTCCATCGTCCATCGTCGTCTGCTGTCGCGGCGTGCATCGTTGTCTGCTATCGGGATGGTCATTTGCTTAAGCTCAAGAGAGGCTGTCACCGCCTCAGTGCTAGCCGTGTGGCGAGAGACAGCGGACGGCGCGCGTTGAATATGGAAACGTTCTTTCTGCGATGAACGCCGAACTACCAGCTCACAAGGAACGAGAAGGCGCTCTCGCCCGCGAGGGAGGTAGCGTCTGCTAGCGAGTTTCTTAATTGAAAACATCGGCCGCGTATCTGCGTGAATCACCGAAAATGTCGTCAAAAGACGGTAGTCTTCTGGCGGCCGTACTACATGAGCCCGCCTCCTCTATGTTGAATCGCCGCATCTGGCTGATAGCGTCGCATTTTCAGCGCAGCCTAAGAAACCCTAGGGTCTTTAGAATACGTACCAATGCATTTTCTAGTAAAGGAACACACCACCTAATATATACGTATTAATGTTGTGCCTCAGATATGCGTAATATTTGCATTTTGATCGACAATGTTCACAAGTATGAACGGCGCTACTAGTTCAAGATGTCAGGGCGTTCAGGAAGTGCTTAAACTTTGGCCGGCTGGCTGAATCGTGTGACAGAAAGACCAAAATTTCTCCGTTCAATTATTCCAAGGAAAACTATCGCCTTTAAAAAATCGACTGCTCGCGCTACACAACCGTTCACCAGCCACCGCGTATATATAGGCACTGGATCTTGACCTGCACTCTAGTGCCGGTGGGAGATCTCTCTTGTGCGTAGTTGAAGAATAAACATTCGCAGCGTGCGCGTTAGCTAAAAGCAGACTGCGGGTCTCTGTGTCTAACCTCTTTCTTAAAGAGAACAAAAAATAATGTCAAGGAAAGTGTAGGGGATAGGGGACTCCTAGGTTTAAATGCACTGTCAAGACGTTTATTAGCGGGCACTCGGCGACGGCGACAGTCAAAAGCGGGGCCGACTCTCTGCACGAGGAGCGTGCTCTCAGAGAAGAGGCGACCCACTAGAAGGCGCTCCAGAGGACGACCCATTACCGACTACGAACGCTTCGCTACAATTACCCCGGGTACGAAAAGGGAGCCGCCTGGCGACCTAGCAGCTTGTCACTATGAGCGGGTCATGGTAGGGCTTCAGGCGCTCCAGGTTAACAATGTCGCGCCCTCGATGGCGCATGTCCGAAGATGGTTCGATGGGTTCGATCAGGTAGTTGACCGGGGATGTACGTTCCACGACATGGTAGGGGCCTTCGTATTTGGGCAGTAGTTTGGAAGAGAGGCCAGTTGCAGTGGTCGGGACCGAGAGCCACACGAGCGCTCCAGGGAGGAACGTGGACTCGGAAGTGGCGGTGTCACCGCGAATGCTCTTCTGCCGCTCTTGTTCGTGCGTTGTAAAGGTCTTCGCAAGCTCGCGACATTCTTCAGCAAGCCTGGCTGTGTCCGAAATAGGCGCACATTCAGATTGATCTGGCTTGTAGGGAAGGATGGTGTCGATTGTGTGCGACGGGTGCCTGCCGTACAATAAGAAAAATGGTGAGAAACCAGTAGTGCTCTGAGAGGCGGTATTGTAGGCGTACGTGACGAAGGGCAGAATGGCATCCCAATTTGTGTGGTCTGCGGCGACGTACATCGAGAGCATGTCGCCGAGCGTGCGGTTAAAGCGTTCGGTGAGGCCATTCATCTGCGGGTGGTAAGCAGTAGTTTTGCGGTGAACAACGTTGCACTCTTTGAGAATGGCTTCCACGACTTCCGCAAGAAGACACGGCCTCGATCACTGAGCAGCTCCTGGGGCGGACCGTGACGCAGCATGAATCGGTGGAGCAGGAAGGAGGCCACATCGCGCGCTGTAGCCGCAGGGAGGGCGGCAGTTTCAGCGTATCGCGTGAGGTGGTCTACAGCGACGATGACCCAGCGGTTACCAGCGGATGTGAGAGGAAGTGGCCCATACAGATCGATGCCAACGCGCCCAAACGGTCGGTCAGGGCAAGGTAGAGGGTGCAGACCTGCCGGCGACAGGTGCGTTGAAGTTTTGCGGCGCTGACAGTCGATGCAGGAGCGAATGAACTTCTTCTGCACGTAGCGGTGCATCCCTCGCCAAAAGTACCGTTGGCGAATGCGGTGGAAGGTTTTCGATACGCCAGAGTGTGCACACTGCGGATCAGAGTGGAACGACTCGCATATGTCAGAACGCAGACTGCGGGGTATTACTAGTAGCCACCGGCGGCCGTCGCCGTTGTAATTGCGTCGATGAAGCAGGTCATCGCGAACGGCGAAATGGTGGGCTTGACGACGCAACGCGCGAGTAGATGGTGTGGCCGACGGATCACTCAGTAAGTCTATCAGTGAGGCAATCCATTGGTCATTGCGCTGTTCGGTAGCAATGGTGTGAATGTTGATGGAAGAAACGGCAAAGTGAGACGCTGAGCGGTTGGCATTTTCGTCAGGCAAGGGAGAGCGCGACAGGGCGTCGGCGTCAGCATGCTGGCGTCCGTTGCGGTACAGCACGCGGATGTCCTAGTCTTGCAGGCGAAGTTCCCAACGGGCGAGACGGCCTGAGGGATCCTTCAAAGACGACAACCAGCACAGGGCATGATGGTCGGTGACAACGTCAAATGGGCGACCATACAAATAAGGCCGAAACTTCGCAAAGGCCCAGATGATTGCCAGGCATTCTTTCTCCGTGACGGTGTAGTTGGTCTCGGCTTTAGTAAGCGTACGGCTTGCATATGCCACGACATATTCTGGGAACCCAGGTTTGCGCTGCGCAAGGACAGCGCCGAGGCCAACACCGCTGGCGTCCGTGTGTACCTCTGTAGGAGCCGTTGGTTCGTAGTGGCGTAGTATGGGAGGAGACGTCAACAAACGACGGAGCTTTGCGAAAGCGTCGTCGCACTGTGACGACCACGAATTGAGGGGCCTGTTGCTGGCAAGGAGCTTCGTCAGCGGTGATATGAAAGTCGCGAAATTTCGGATAAAGCGCCGAAAGTAGCAGCATAATCCTACGAAACTGCGCAGTTCCTTGACGGACGTAGGCTTGGGGAACTCTATCACGGCCCGAAACTTGGCTGGATCAGGGAGAATTCCGTCCTTGGACACGACGTATCCTAGTATCGTCAGCTGCCGTGCTGCAAATCGGCACTTATTTAGATTCAGTTGTAGCCCGGCCTCGCTCAAACGCGTCAAAACATGCCGCAGGCGTTGAAGATGCGTGGAGAAGTCCGGGGCGAAAACGACGACGTCGTCGAGGTAGCACAGGCACGTGTGCCATTTCAAGTTGCGCAGAATGGTATCCATCATGCGCTCAAAGGTTGCGGGCGCATTGCACAGCCCAAACGGCATGACGTTAAACTCGTACAAGCCGTCGGGTGTAACAAACGCTGTCTTCGGTCGAGCGTCATCAGCCATGGGGACTTGCCAGTACCCTGAGCGCAAATCGAGCGATGAAAAAAATTCTGCTCCTTGCAGGCTCTCAATGGCGTCGTCTATTCGAGGAAGGGGATAAACGTCCTTACGGGTAATCTTACTGAGTCGTCGGTAGTCCACACAGAACCGCACAGAGCCGTCCTTCTTCGCAACGAGAACGACAGGAGAAGCCCACGGGCTGTTGGAGGGTCGAATAACATCGCGGCGAAGCATGCCTTCGACTTGCTCGTTAATTACACGACGCTCTGCTGGCGATACGCGATATGGACGTTGCCGCAGTGGTGGTTGGGTGCCAGTGTCGATGTGATGCGTGACAGCAGACGTGCGGCCGAGAGAAGTTTGCGCCACATCGAACGAAGAACGAAATTCTTCCAACAGGCATAGAAGCTGGGAACGCTCGACCGATGTAAGGTTGTCAGCAATCGAGGAACCAAATACATCAGCGGGTGACGAATAAGATGTGGAAACAGCACTGAGCGAACAGGAGCTGGTGCAGTGCGTGTCACCCGGTGCGTCCATAACTTGTGCGTCTTCGAGGGCTTCCGCTCTGCCGAGACATTCCCCTCGCACCAATGTAACAATGTACGGGGATGGGTTCGTAACAAAAATATCGGTGTCGCCCTGAGTGACTTGCACGGTCGCAAATGGCACCAGCAAGCCTTTCCTGTTGAAAACGCGGTCAGATGAAGAAAGGAGTGCAACGGTGTCAGCGAGACCGGTGCAATAGACTGACACAGCCGTTCACGAGTTTGCAAGGAGTGTGGTGTCGTCTTTGACGAGTACCTTGGTCGCAGCCGGTAGACTGTCCGCCGGCGTCAAATCTGGGAATGGTGAGAGCTCTATTTCGGCTGGTGCGCACCGAATTACGGCGTCGTGACGTGCGAGAAAATCCCATCCCAGGATGACGTCGTGGGAGCATGAACAAATTATGATGAATTCGACGGCGTACAGAGCGTCCTGAATCAAGACACGGACGGTGCAGACAGCTGTCGGGTGAATACTTTGGGCGCTGGCTGTACGGAGGGAGAGCCCGGAAAGTGGCGTCGTCACTTTTCGTAGTAGTCGGCTAAATTTAGCGTCCATAACGGATACAGCAGCTCCAGTATCTACAAGGGCCGATGTGCGCACGACATCTACAAACACGTCTACTACGTTTGATGGGCTTTGCTGAGGGCTTTGGCAGTTCGATAGCGTCGCAGCCCTTGCCTCTTGGACTGCGACGACTAGTTTTCCTGTTCTCGTGCGACCGGACGAGGCCGCATCGGCGACGGCGACAATGATCGGCGTCGTGGGGACGGTGAACGGCGGGTAGATGAAGCTGGGCGTGACGTCGGCGACATAGGCGGTGGCGGGTCGAAATACGGGCGGCTAGACTGGTTGGTGACGGTTGATCCGACTCGAGGCGACTGCACGCGGTTGCAATAGCGGGCGACGTGACCGGCCCAACCGCACGCAAAGCAGATGGGGCGGTTGTCGGCAGTGCGCCATCGGCTTGCCGGGCTAGGTCCCATCCATGTCGCAGGACGCGAGGGACGGGGCGGCGGCTGATATGACTGCATGGTGGTCTGCAGTCGAGGCGTATGAATGACGTCGGCGTACGCAGCCGGCACACTCGCTTCGAAGGCCTGAGGCCTGGCACACGCTCGTAGATCGCGAGCCAGTCCTCGACGTCGGTGCCATCCGCGCCGGTGAAGACAGGAGGGTCGCGGATGCGGGGGACACCTGGACATGGCGTCGGTGCAAGAGGAGGCGTTTGCTGGGCGGCGTCTTGAGTCATGGTAGCAGGCACGGTACGGGATCGAAGCTCCAAGGGCAGCGAATGCGGACCGAAGTTGTTGAAAGGGCACAACACTCTCCACCAAATTGTCAAGACGTTTATTAGCGGGCACTCGGCGACGGCGACAGTCAAAAGCGGGGCCGACTCTCTGCACGAGGAGCGTGCTCTCAGAGAAGAGGCGACCCACTAGAAGGCGCTCGAGAGGATGACCCATTACCGACTACGAACGCTTCGCTACAGCACATATATACCCCATAAAGACCGCCGCCGTATCTGACTGATAGAGCATCGGACGCGTTATTCGAAGGTCGCCGGTTCAGTCCCTGCCGGCGGGAAGTCATCTTTTCGTCCACTTTTCTTTCCTCATAATTATATGCTAATTACTTCAAATAACAACCCCTATAGTTTCCTTGGTATTATTGTATGTCAATCCTCATTAACATTGTGTCTAACAATGAAAAACAAGCCCTTTAATGTCATATTTCTTCATTTAATCTCTCTACTGTCTCTCACTCCCCATTAGCAGCGATTTTCCTGTGGGAAACAGCGGCGCACACTGCATGCTTCGCCCCTCAACAGGTTTCACGTTAGTGGAGCTGAACCACCCTTCTCTACATGCTTCGCCCCTCCCCAAATTTTAGGTGTGCGTCTTGAAGTGGCCCAAAAGTGGCTTTAACTAAAGGGACACAAATGTCAAACAATCAATCGGTTTATATTATTAACTTGTAATCCGAGAACTCTGGTGTCGTTAATTTCACCATCATAGGTATTTTAATAGTGAAGAAATGAAGGTCATAGTTTCATTTTTTAAGTGCGGAGCACTTTAGGGCCCCGGGCTGTCGTGTGCTGTTATAGTCTCATGTATCTTGCCGTAACGCCGGCAAAACCACGTATAACATAACCATCTGTAGCATACTGAGCGCGCGCTCGCGCCAAGAAGAAGTCCTCTTCCTGTTGTTCTTCGGGCGCCTTGATGGTGATATCAGTGTGGATCACTTTAGGGGCCCGGGCTGTCGTAAGCTGCCGTATGCTGTCGTCGCGTGTCGTAACGCAGGAAAAACCACGTAGAGAAATAGAAGAGGAAGAACGCCAGAAATACTAAGAGAGAGAAATAAAGGGAGAAACTAGAAAGAAAATATAGAGAGTGGAAAAAAGACAGAAAATTTTGAAAAGAGATAAAGAAAGAAAGAAACCAGGAGAGAAAGAGAAAACCGAAGAGAAACAAAGAAGATTGCCCAGCTCTCCACTTCCTTTAAGCTCTGCACCACTAGTGCGAAGCTTCCTTATTTTATTTTTTTGTTATGCACCTTGCTATGGCGGTTATGCAGTGCTCCATAAGCAAACTTCTTCCTAACCTCGACTCGTACTTCGTATTCATAGCACCTAACACCTTCTCACGCTGAGAAACTAGCACATCATTTATATATGAGCTCCTAAAGATTCCAAATGTGTATTCTTAAAGCAAGATTTTAATGTGCTCTGCTGGCGCACGCCATAGGACCATCTACTCTTAACGTGCATTATAAACAAAACAAGCTTATTACATATGTGCATACAAAATAAGGATACGGTGGGGATATTAAGCAATATTTCTTATTTGCGAGAAAGCAACCGAAATCCCCAATTGTATTGCTTCTGTCATGCAGATTAACTAAGATAATACATCGGCATTTGACCAAGCAATTTCTGGCCACGTCACTGAATTATATAATGCACTTTTTTAATAATCAGCACGTTCCTTGTTGAAACCCACTTCTGCATTGTGACAGGGAGTGGCATATGAACTGTTTAATAGGGCATTTTAATGCTCCTTCGCTTTGGAATTGCTAACTAGTCTAAACCACACGGCAAGGTCCCTTAAAAAGCTTAAGCAGCAATAGACAACCTTACCACTTATTTCCTAGGTCACATTGCTAGACGGGTTCTCATTAACAACACTGTAAATGCATAAGGCAATATTTTCTGGATATAAGTAACCGACTGTGCTTTAAAAATAATTGTCTAGTTTTATTTTAAAGTATTGGCGGCTCCGCCATAATTTCTTGTAATTGTTCTTTTTTGTGATTTAAATACGTTAGTCTTACGTTTATTTTACTTTTTGTTAGTGTGATCTTTATTTTTGCTTACTTCTCTGTTCTAGACTATAATGCTGTATATCTTCATCAAATAGCAGTCAGAACTGGTACGCAGCCACAAAATGCAAATACTACGCGCACCAGGCAGGTATTGCCTTTCTGCCGTTCTTCGTAGCGCGAGCTGTCTAATCTCGCAAATAATCTTCACTCAGTGCAAACTATCGCTATTCGGCAAGCTATATCTATGAGAATACCCCAAGATTAAAAATTGATTACTTAAATTTTCAATTAACAAAAACGTATCGCTATCCCAACTAGGTCTCTGCCAATGGCTCGCTCTCCAGTGCAAGTACAAGCCATGATGATGAAATGAATTTTATTTGGTCCTAGAGAACCCCAATCACACAACCCTCGAAGGGGGGTCCATAGCAGTCCATATTAAGCAGTCTTGACCGTTTGCAATACACTGTTAAATATAGGTGGCTGAATTCTGATATCGTATGGCTGACTTGAAGTTGGAAACTACAATGTTTGAAGCTTCGCAAAGCTTAGAATATTTCACAAATAAAAAAGAGTGGCGACCCAAAATATTATCCGCGTCTTAGAGCAATTACATGTGTTTTTTTTCTACAGGCATAAATTTCCAAATTTCATGGCATGCGTCGTTCATGAGTAAGACAACTGTTTGTATTTCCGTGCATTCGAACAGGAGCACCCAAGAGGAACTTCCTAATAGGCAGCAATACTATTGTGAACTGGAATAGAGCACTAACGTCGAGCATTAGGACGTACTACTGGCAGCTTTATTCTATGCATAGCACAAATGATTCTGGCACTTTCTATAGGACCTGTTTTACAAGCAGGCTTTATGGGAAACAGCAACTGTCGCTGCCATTGCACACGAGTGCACAATGCCCAATGCAAACATTTGAAAGTATAATGCAACGCATAGGAACTATTCTACTTTAAAGGACCCCAGACAGCCAAATTATGATTGGGGACCTTTGTGCTTTAATTAGCAACTTTGTGACTGAAAATCTCAAAATTCACTCGTGAATACTCTAATGCATCTGGTAATGAGTGCTAACGTTCTTAAAGGGACACCAAGCAGAAATAAATGTATGCAGTTGCACTAAACGTGAAAGCTGTAGTAAGCGCGGAGCAGTGATTCGCTTGTCCTTCAGCGACGTTCGCGTTCACTGGCAAGCAAGCGAGAGCGTTCCAACGTGCTGCCTGCTCGCCGTCCATGGCGGGAAAAAAAAACTTTATTTGTGATGCAGCAGCGCCATCTGCCCTTCTCCTTTCCCTCCTCCTCACCTTCAGATCTCTTTTACATCCTCTTTCTATACTATGCTGTACACGGCTGTGATATGCTTTGCCGTCCTCCTCAACATTTCCTTCCTCACTCTCACTTATTTCCCCAACCCCTCGCTATACTGTACTATACACAAATATGCTTTACCCTCCCCCTGGCCTACCTATCCTCATCCTCATTCTCACGTATGCTTACCTCATATGCTTACCTATCCATATCCTCATCCTCAATATGCTTACCTCATCCTCATCCTCACATCACTCCGCCTTACTGTCGATTCCCTTTCCCACTCCTTGCTATATATACTACACATGGCTATGGTATACTATGCTGGCTACGCTATGCTTTACCTTCTCCCATCCTCGTTTCCATTCTCCTCACCCTCCCGTCGCTTTCCCGCATCCTTGCTACACATGGCTATGCTATAGATGGCTATGTATTCATAGTTTTGCCTGCGTGATGCCATACATGACTATCTTAT